>NC_143139.1:71294772-71597803 GCF_059928025.1 Delphinapterus leucas
GGGATAATGACAATTCTCTCCAACTCCCAGCTCCTGTAAACAGTTTTTATCATGCCCATGATTAAGTGAAAAGGCAAAAACATCTCACTGCATCTATAAATCAATAAGGCTATAGTCAATGGTTTCTATGAGACAAAGTCTAAATAAAATAACCCTGAAAACAGGATATATTATAAAAGCATCCTGGTGTCCCTTCAATTTGTTTTATAAATTGTTCTGACTACAGAGGTGACTAACACCAAAGAGAGTCTCCTGCAGGTGCTCATGATTCATGTACTATAAAACAAAGATAAAAGATCACTCCTGACAGATTTATATCCAAATGCCTTACCCTAATTTACAAAAGGGAACATTAAGGAAACTGAGAAAAGAAAAAAAAAATCTCCCAAACTTGCATAATGAAAAAAATTAAAATGTCACCACATGTTGCCTGGTAAAGACAATAAAGACACCCTGCAGACATGAATGCTTGTCCTCACTCTGAAGAGCAAGTTCACGAACACCAAGGACAGGAAACTGACCCAGTCTCTTTAGTCTAAAATGAAATAAAATAAACCCTCAGAATCAGACAAGAGGAACTTAGAAAGCAAAAGTATGGAAATATGAAAGTGAATCAGAGATGGTGATTATATTCCCATTTTCGATTCCTATTTTCAATTTTAACTCTTATTTTCACTTTTTAAGAAAAACTTTAGGGCTTCCCTGGTGGCGCAGTGGTTGGGAGTCTGCCTGCTAATGCAGGGGACACGGGTTCGAGCCCTGGTCTGGGAGGATCCCACATGCCGCGGAGCAGCTAGGCCCGTGAGCCACAGCTACTGAGCCTGCGCGTCTGGAGCCTGTGCTCCGCAGCAAGGGAGCCGCCATAGTGAGAGGCCCGTGCACCGCAATGAGGAGTGGCCCCCGCTTGCCACAACTAGAGAAAGCCCTCGCACAGAGATGAGGACCCAACACAGCCAAAAATAAATTAATTAATTAATAAAATCCTACCCCCAACATCTAAAAAAAGAAAAAAAAAAAGAAAAACTTTAAAGCATTTATCATCTCTCCTGCCACCGATAACCTTTCTTTTCATACATTCCTAATTTGATAGTACAAACAGGTATCAGTTTATAAGGCTGAAGGCAGAGATCCAGATTTATGAAAATTTGGTCTCTGTGCTTTGATGGTTAAGCAACATTTACCTGCAAAAGCTAGTTTTTTTCTGGCTTTTAAGTTCGTCGGCAGGCAATTCTCTTCTCGGGGATAATAAATTCAGACTGTAACTACAGTAAGCCACTGTGCTGGGATACAGACATATATAAAATCTCATTTAATCCTTACAGATCTTTATAACTATTTTATAATCATTGTACAGATTGCAAAATGGAAATCCCAAGAAGTTAAACCATGTGCCTAAAGTCATTTGTCTTACCAGTGGTAAGACAGGAATTAGAATCAAAGTCTTGAAAAGCTAGAACCTAAGATCTCTCCACTATATCTCAGGTGTTCCCTAGACATGGTTGGGGAAGGGCACACTCAGTGGGGCTCGCCGGACCATGCAAGAAACCTCCAGTTTCAGACTAGCTATTTGGGGAGAATTTTTTTTTAATGTTATTGATGGTGATGGAAAGATTTCAATAGCCCTATCATTATAGCATAAATGTGATTCATAACTTGCGGTCTCCAAATCAGCAGTTAGATATAAATAAAATTTGGCGATTTTAATTGGTTTGGCTCGGGCCGGGCTTTCGGACTTCCATATGGTTATTTTCCTTGTTTTATGTTGCATGTAATCGACTTAGCACTTGAGTTTTAAAGTCTTGGCAGAATCTATCAATTAAAAGTTACAAAAATTAGGATTGTTCAAAGCACACATTCCAAATGAAGTGATTTTCAGGACAAAATTTTAAAATGCTCTTTTCATAAATGTTAAATTTTTCTGTAAACTTGCATCATCACCCAGATGACAAACTTCATACAGACAAAAGAGGGATCTTTTCTCTGGAAAAACAAAAGGTAATAAACATTCTATTTGCTTCTTCTGAGAACTAATGTGTGCCTAAAATGGCCTTTTCTACACCGTTTGCCAGATGAGTTTTTCCTATCTTCATATTTCTAAAACTGACAGCAGTCGTGAAAACTCTCACAGACCAGACTATCTCAAAACTAAAATGTAAGTACAACATCAATAAACATGGCGCCAGCCCTGTTAAACTGATAGCACTTTTCTTTTTTATGCGGGCTTCTCACTGTTGCGGCCTCTCCCGTTGCGGAGCACAGTCTCCGGACGCGCAGGCTCAGCGGCCACGGCTCACGGGCCCAGCGGCCCCGCGGCATGTGGGATCTCCCCGGACCGGGCACGAACCCGTGTCCCCTGCATCAGCAGGCGGACTCTCAACCACTGCGCCACCAGGGAAGCCCAGCACTTTTCTAATTGGTCTTGCAAATTAATGTCCAATTGTTATTTAATATACCAGTTTATCAGAGTATTACATTGAAAAAAAATGATTATATATTGAAATAGATATTCTTTCTAAGCCAGAGACACAATTCCCTTCAGAAAACGTAAAACCACACAATATGGATAAAATACATTCAGAAATCTGAAAAACACAAAATGCTTTCATTTCTGTAGACTTGTGACTAAACTTACTGTTAAAATTGCTCCTCAAGACCACTGCCCATGTAATTATTTCCCATATGCTAAAAGTTCATCACACGTGCTAAATAAATTAAAGAATCATTTATCAAACCTCAAGTGGTCGTTGGTGAATTTCCACATTTATTTAGCTTGACTGAAAGTCCAGAATGCCTGGTGTCCCTGTGATTCTTGGAGAGATGCACAATTCAAGTGTATTTTTTAAAATTATCATTAATTCTCATTTTATATCTTGGGTAATGGAAGGGTACACAACTGTTTGTTTTATAACAGAACTCTGGAATTGATGCCATCTTTACAAATGATTATTTAAACTATTGAATGTTAATAGATATTCCTCCCTGGCAAGTATAACGTTAGATTCAGTAGAACCATCTTACGACTTAATGTCAGATTTCCTTATGCTACTCTCCATCCATAGAGGTGCACAGGAAATTTCTTTGTAACTTTTGGATTAGAAAATTTAACAATATGAATGAGGATCTAAGCACCCTCCCCCATTTCCACTGATTATTTCATTGATTTCATGCTATTTCCAGGGTCCCCTTTTTCTGTGGCAAGAATATGGAATTGCTAGACGTATCTTTAAAGGAAACCTTGAAGGTCATTAGATCCCAGGCAATGAATGCCTTCATTCACCAAGGGCACTGCCCTCCTTTGCCTTCAGTCCTTTAACAGCAGCAAGTTCCCCCAAAGGGCTTGCACTTTTACTCGGCCTGAGCAGGTCACATTTCTAAAATACTTAGCTGCCTGCAGTGTCTCTGGTCAGCAGTACTGAGTCACTAACACCAAGGAGTTTCAGGCTAGTTTGACCTCTTTCTAGTTTTCAATGGAATTATCCCATGTAATCCAATTTACACAGCCATTTAATCAAAGTGAGAAAGGAGATTACAGAGCTCACTTTTGTTTTGCAAAGCAAGGGTGCAAGGATCATCAATCCTACTGACTCTCAAAGTGACTTGATAGTACATCGCCCCCCTTTGGATTGTTGGTCATTAACCTGATCTGTCTCCAGTGATCTTGTTTAAATAGGAAGGTTTAGGCTCTTTTCCTGAACTAGAAGGTAGCGGTTTCTCCACCCACATCTCACCACTACCATTCACGTGAGCAGATGCTACTATAACAAAGAATTGGTTCCCCGTCCGCCCATGCTTATTATTCCACAAAGCAGAAAGCATGTACGAATCAAGTAATTAGATTAAAACTTCTCTTCTGTTGCCAGTCTTTAACATTTGCATTTCAACAGCCCACTGTGGTGATCCCAGGTGCTTTGCCTATAAACTAACCTGCTTGCAGGAGAGGAACTTGCGCTCCGCTCCTCTCCTCGGTCTTGGGCAGCTGCCCTAGAGACTACACAAAAATTTCTTCCAGGCCACGTCCCTCCCTCCTGCCCTTTTCCACACGGGTGCAATGGGCTCGAGTCTTCCTACTCCCCTCTGAATATGTACCCTTCCCAGGTCTAGACACCTATTTAAAATATGACACTAAGTATGTCATTAAATAAAGCATTTTCAGCACATCCTAAACTGAAGATCTGTACCAACCTTTCCCCCACCAATTCCACCCCTTCGACACACTTCAGGAACTGCAATCTCCGACAGCACCTCTGGGGGGTGAAAGGGCGGCCTTACCCAACCCGCGGCAGATAACAGAAAAATTCCTAAGGGGAGAAGTAAGTAGAGGTAAGACCTGCAGTGGCAGAAAGAACTGTGCATGGGAGTACGGTGGCGGCCCTTTCTAAATCCAGATATCTGCTGCAAGAAAACAAACAAACTAAACTAATTGTACCCCTGGACGGTGCTTTACCACTGTGCTTCTATATAATGCACAATTTTGCAGCACTGGGAATTACCTCAATAACTACCATCAGAGGTGCCCATTAACACACACACACAAACAACTTTTTCTCTTCTGTAATGGAAGAAAGTGGGTGCAATGTGGAGGTATTACCCCCTTTAGAGCTCTCTTGCCTAGAGCCGCAAACCTGGCAGACGCCGCGGGAGTCAAGTTTCCCGGGGCTGGCCGGGCAGGTTCTCCGCCCAGCGGAACGCGGCCACTAAGGAACTCTGGGTTGGCTAAGTTCCAGCGGCTGCACCCGCGTCCGCACGAGCCAGGTACCCACCCAGGGGCTGCACAAAAATCTGGGTGCGCGAGCGAGCGTGGCGCGTGGGGAGCTGTTGTAATGTCCCCGAAATCCACGGGAAAATGTCTGCGGTGCAAAGACATGCCTTTCAGTAAGCACTTAAACTCTCCGGCCAAAGAACAGATCCTTCCATCTTACAGGAACTGCGGGTCCCGACTGACAGCTCCCAACTTAAGGGCTACAGCTCCAAACTTGACACGGGCTCCCTCTCATCACTCCCACTCCTCCTCTCCCAGGCTCACCCGGGCCGGGCGGCTGGGGCTCGCACGCCACGCACGCCTCCCCAGCGCCCTCCAGGCTCTTCCGACAGGCACAGCCCCGAACGCCCCGGCACTTGGGGCCGGGACGCGCCGGCCTCCAGGCGCGATTTTCTTGGAGAGCCAGCGAGCTCCCGGGCGCGCCCTACTCACTTGTGTCTTCTTCATAAGGAAAGGCAGCGCTGTGATCCAGCCCAGGCAGCGGTGTGGCAACTCCGTTTAGCTGTTCTGGAGCTCCAGCATATTGCATGAGCAGCGGCTGCAGATAGTCCACGCATTGGGTAGCCCGAGCGCAGCGCCCTCTCCACTGTCCGTGCTTCGCGGAGCGCTCCCGGTCCCGGCGAGAGGCGGCGAGTGAAGCCCGGGTAGGGGAGCCGCCAGCACTTTTATACAGCTCCCTCCCGCCTACTCCGGACACGCCTCCTTCCCTTCCGGAGCTCCGGGGAAGCAAGACTGGGCTGGGGCACGGCAGGGAGACCCGGGAGGGCGGCCGGAGCCCCGCGAATACACCAGAGTTGGACAAACCAAGCCAAGCGCGTCCCCACGCCGGGGGGCCCGTGTGCGCACGGCCGGGAGGCCACCAGGGCGCGGGGGCGCAGAGGGTGAAGCTGGACACCATGCAGCCGCCGCTCGCGCTGCACGCGGGTAGTCGAGAGTCCCTGCTCGGCCTCTTAAGATCCGCCGGGGCTCACCTGGCACCGCCGGGGGACGGAAGAAATACCTCGCGCGCTGGCGAGGGCCCGGAGCTCCCTCTTTTCTGTAAAGGCGGTGTGGGAGAGGTCACTGGGGGCCTAGCAAACAATTCGCCCCCTCCTGCTTTACGGAAATGTTTTTAAAGCTTAATTAGGATCTATATAGTTAGGCCATTGTCTTACCCTTGTTTTTTTTAAACAATTACTTTAGTGAATGAATATTTAATCATTGAAATAACAGTTGACTCAGGATTGAATACTGCTAAGGGAGATGCTGTTTCCAGAATGGTTTACTGCTGCTTCTTTAGAAATTAAGATTGAAAGAGAAGCGATAGGTTATTAAACGTGGAGATCACCAACCCAGCCAGAGTTTTGAAAACTGTACTTTTTTGCTGGAGAAGGTTTTGGAGTCGGAAAGATAATGCAACAATAATAGTAGATAAAACCATTATATGATGCACTTAATTACATACCAGGCGCCGTGCTAAGTACTTTACAGAGATTATCTCGTCAAATCTTTTCCATAAATCTATTGTATAGGCCCTGTCATTTTTATTCCCAGTTTATAGTTGATGCAACAGTCTTAGGTCAATTTTCCCAAACCACAGCTAGGAAATGACTGAACTTAATTTGAATCCAGAGCCCTGGCTATACAGCTTTTTGTTTGTTTCTTTGTTTGGGGCTTCGTTGAGTCTTTGCTGCTGCGTGTGGGCTTTCTCTAGTTGCCCGATCGGGGGGGCTACTCTTGGTTGCGGTGCTCGGGCTTCACATTGAGGTGGCTTCTCTTGTTGCACAGCATGGGCTCTAGGCCTGCAGGGCTTCAACAGTTGTGCCTCGGGGGCTCTAGAGCGCAGGCTCAGCGAGCCATGTGAGATCTTCCCGGACCAGAGATCAAACCCGTGTCCCCTGCATTGGCAGGCGGATTCTTAGCCACTGTGCCACCAGGGAAGTCCCCTATAGAGCTTTTAAAAAATACTTAAAACAAATATTAACTCTCCAAACCCCGCCCCTGCCACCCCCCCGCTTTTTTTTTAGTCTGTGCTGTGTCTTCATTGCCGCAGGCGGGCCCCAAAACCCTTTTATATTTGTTCTTATAACTGGAGAACACTAAAAAGCATTTTATTAATTTTTTAAAAGAAAATATTTACTAGACATTAACATCAATAGTCTATGAAATAAGAATAATGTGTAAATTTAGGAATTAGGTATTTTAATAAGAGAGTAGGATTCCAAATTTGCCTTAATTAGTTCAGTGTGCCTTTTTTTTTAAATGAATATGCCAAACCTATAACCATGAGAAACAAGAAACTAGGTAAAATTTGAAACTCACTGTGTTAATTTTCTGTCACTGCTGTAACAAATAACCAAAACTTAATTGCTTTAAACAACACAAATTCATTATCTTAACCGTTTGGAGGTGAGGAGTCCAAAATGGATCTCCCTGGGCTAAGTGTTGGCAGGGCTGTGTTCCCTATAGAAGCTCTAGAGAGTTCCTTTTCTTGCCTTTCCAGGCTTCTAGAAGCTATCCAGATTTTTTGGATCATTCCTCTTCAAAGTCAGTTGTGGTGAATTGAGTCCTCACATCACCCACTCTGCCCTTCCCTTCTGCCTCCTTCCACTTCTAAGGGCCTTGTGATTACCTTGGGCCCACCTGGATAATCCAGGCTATACGCCCCAAATCAGCTGGTTAGCATCATTAATGCCATCTGCAATCTTAATTCCCCTCTGCTATTAAGGATAGCCTATTGACAGGTTCTGGGGATTAGGACACTGACATCTTTGGGCGTGGCAGGGGTGCATTATTCTCTCCACCACACTCAATAGCGAACAAATTCAGGGAGAACATGGAGTGGAAATGTGGGCTTGTTATGTCACTATGCATCCTTCATCAAGTGCTTCACTCCAAGTGGCTACAGAGCTCTGACTAGGAGACTACCTCCCCCTCCATGGTTACGAAAATAAATGTTTGAAAAAACCAAAAGTTCAGAGTATTAAATAATTACTTTTACTTTCAATCAAAACAGTGCTACAAACCATTTTAAGCAGAAGTGAAAAGAAGTCTGTAAACAGAAACAAATGCGACGGTATAGGAAAATCATTTAACTAATGACTCCTCTCTGCCAATCCCAATCTTAACACAGCCAGCCTTTAGGAGTAAGTTTGGTCTGCCAGAATCTTCCAAAGAGTTGCATATATATTATGCACAAAGGAGTTACACTCTTGAGATGTATCATTATGGTCTAATGGACAGGGAAACGGGTTTGAGAAAGGTTGATTCTATTTCAGACTCTGTTGCAGGCTCTATGACCTTGCCACCAATCAGGGGTTTAGCAGTGTGGCATGCATAACTGCAAAGGCTCCCCAGGTGACTGTAGCTGCTGCACTGATGAACATCTTTATCTTACCAAATGAGTATAAATTAAAATGTGTATTTTTAAAATGTATATAATATATACATGTATAACACACATATATCAAACAGATGATTCCAAGTTGATTATTGCTTAGAAAAAGAAATTTGAAGGGTCAATTTAAAAGCAGTTTAATGTATAACATTAAATAAATATAACTGGTAGTAAAGGAAGGTGTATAACGACAAAAATCATGACATTGGTAGAATTACTGAAGCTTGGCAAACATCAGTCTAACTGTCCTAATTTTATGAAACCAATAAGAAGGAATAGCCTAATAGGTTAGAACAGGTTTAAAGAAACCGGGGAGTAGACCTAGCAGAAATTCAACCCAATTTCTTTTCAATCAACTGGATAATTCATCTCAGGACTCCATATACTAATCTCCTAGAGTGACTCGCTCTCTTCGCTTCCCTTCCTCCCTCCTTCCCTTCTTCTCCCTCTCAGTTCTTTCTCCTCCTCCCACCTCCACAGCTCAATGGCTTTCTAGCTACACTAATATCATCACTGACTTTCTCATCCATAACTCTGTATCTGTTGTTTCCTTCATACTGATGCACTACAGTTATGCTGTATAATCATGATACTTGAAATCAAAATGAAGAGAATATGAAAGCAGATACCAAAGAGGTTAGAAGAGCTAGCATGCAAATCACAGACTGTGGGCAAGCTCCTCAGGAGGTCAGAAGTGGGTCAGAAAGACAAAGATCTTCCTTCGGTGTAGGCCTTTGAGAGGAGACAAAGGCCAGCCTCTAGTCCCTTAGCAGAAGAAAACCAGGAGCTACTTAAAAGTGAACAAGAGGTAGGGCTAGGCCCCAAATGGATAGGAAGCATCAGGAATTTTTTCTCGTAGAAAAGTAGGCTCCTGTTATAGGGTGCAGGGAGTTCAACATTTGATACACTGGGAAGAAAGTCTATCCATGATTATCTAGTCTTTACTTGCATACTTTCAGTGCTAGTTGGTCCACCATGCTGTTTTTGATTAATCTAATTATTGGAAAGATTTTTCTCTTTTGAGCTTTAACATTTGTTGTTGTTTATGTTAAGAAATAGGTTTAATTTAGTAAGGAAATCTAGTAAGTCTTGTGCGTATGAAACATCTCTTGTTTGTTCACCCATTCTGGCTGCCCTCTGTTAGACACATCACTCTTTGATCACAAAACTTCCTCTGCTGAGAACTCTGGTGGCTTGCCATTGCTCTTGGAATAAAGAAAAGCAAAGAATTTAAGGCTTCCCGGGTCTGGCCCCCTCCTGCCTCTCCAAAGTCAATTTGTGCTGTGCTCCCTGCTCCAGAGGCAAGAAACATTTTCTGTTCCTCAGAGTTCCCTCCCATTTCAGAGCCTTTGTTTATACTCTTCCTTCTGCTTCTGCAGCGACCACTTTGCTCAAATCTCCTCTTTACCCAGTAGATATTTTCTGATTCTTTAGATCTCAACTCAGTATTCCCTATATTCTCTTCCTCAGGCAGGCTTTCCCTAACCTCTGATTTGATTAACTCCCCTCTTATTATAAACTCAAGGATGAATTCCCTCTTTCGTAGCATTTATGAAACATTTGTTTGTGTGATTATTTGATTAAAGTCACTGACTATGACTGTCCTCACTCATTAGTTTATCTTCAGTGTTTAGTACAGTAAGCAGAACACAGTGAATCTCTTAAATACTTTTCCAATTAGTTTACTGATGCCAGGCAGGAGGCAGGAATCGGATAAGGCCCAGAGCTTGTACGACATCAACAATTTCTCACAACAATCATGTAAGGGAGATAATTTTTCTGTCTGATAAATAAGGAAACTAAGGACCAATAAGGTTAAGTAATTTATTCAAGATCCCTCGGTTGGTAAGTGGAAAGGCATGATCTAATCCAGGCATGTGGACAACGGTTAGGATTTTTTATCTGCTCTACACCTCTCCTATTCTTCTTCCTCTGCTACTAGCATCCCACTTTCTTTTGCAGAAATCACGCAAGATGATCCCATGTCTCTCAGAAGGGATTGTCATTCACAAGGCTTTGCCTCCCCTTCCCCCTTCACTGTAGGGGTTGGTTTAGGATCCAGGTCTGGCCAATCCCCTGATTGGTGAGGTATGGGTATATCACCTGAGGTGGGCTAATCCGAATCCACTGAGGTATTTTCCTGCTAAAGTCAATTGGAAAGATTACCTTCTTCCTATGGAGTTGCCACAAGCTACAAAAATGTGAAGTTTCCTTTGTCCTGTTGGTGTCTGGTTTGACCAGCCTTAAAGATGATGAAAGATATCCGTTCACAGACTATTCTTGGAAAAACCCCAAATTTCTTATATTCAGGGAATACATCAAACTCATTTGTTTAGTTTTTTCTTGATTATAGAATAAAGGTTAGAAAATATTGCCAAGGATAGTAAATACTTAAATTATTGATAGTCGGCCTTCTTTTCCCTTTACACTGTGCTTAAAAATTAATCACAGGTCCAATTTAAAAACAACAGTAAATAATTACATTCCTGAAAAGAAGTTGAGCCTGTATGATATCAAATCAGAGATATTTTTTAACTCTTTTATGAAATCTAGAGATGTTTACAATATTAACTCAGAATGTTCAATTTAGTGTTGTTAATAAATATTGATCACATAGCAAAAGGAATTTGGTTGACAAAAAGAAAGGAGTGTTGGGCTTCCCTGGTGGCGCAGTGGTTGAGAGTCCGCCTGCTGATGCAGGTAACACGGGTTCGTGCCCCGGTCCGGGAAGATCCCACATGCTGCAGAGCGGCTGGGCCCGTGAGCCATGGCTGCTGAGCCTGCGCGTCCGGAGCCTGTGCTCCGCAACGGGAGAGGCCACAACAGTGAGAGACCCCCGTACCGCAAAAAAAAAAAAAAAGAAAAAAAAAAGAAAGGAGTGTTTCCTGAAGATAATTATAATATACAAAGATCATTATCCTCCATGGATATCAAATAATCTAGAAGTTATTAGACATCATGACCTACTGAAAAAGTGAGATTATCAAGAAATTCTAAAGGAATAGACTTATTTAAACATTCTAGTAGAAACCTGAGTAAAAAGGAATCCAATGGATCTTAGAGAAAGAGTTTCCTGGTACACTTAAAACTATTAATTCAACTTTGCAGAAATAACTCATATTATTTATTCATTAATTAATTCATTTGACAAATATTTTAATACTTCCAGTAATTATAACAAATAATTTTAAATTACTTCCAATAATCTCCTCTAAAATGTATCATTCATTTCTGTTATCACTGCCTCACTTCAGAGCTGATGAATCTCATTTAAACTATTGCGGTATATTCACCAAATGTCATCCTGTCCCATCCACTTCACCAAATATCTTCTTCCCATCCACTTCATCATCACTGCCAACATTACTGTAGCATCTATAAAAATCTAGGCCCAGCACCTCACTGTCTATAAATGTATTCTGATTCTCCATACCTAGAGAATAAAATCCGAAGCTCCCCACAATTTGGCCACAACGTTTGTAGCTCCCTAGACTCATCAACTGTACTAGCCACTTCCTTCCAACTAGCCATATTGGACTTCTCAACATTTTCTCTTTGACACCTTTGTGTTCAAATTGTTCTTTTAGCACGGAGTAGTAGCTTGTTCTCTATTTTCTGCCTGAGATCTCCTTTTCATCATTCAAATCCTGGTTCAAATAACACTTCCTCTTTGAAGCAGAGTGGTTGCTCATTCCTTACAAACTTCATTAGGCTTACAATTAATGGGAAAATAATTTTGTAATCCATGAGCCCTCATCCAGTGAAGGAGAGAAGGATACTTCTCAAAATGTGCTGAGTGAAAGAATAAAATGAGCTGTGGAAATTTGATGGGAACATTCTAGGGAGAGGATATGCATATGGGGGCTTGGTAAACGTTAACTATGTCTTCATGTTATTTTTTTGCTACTATAAGTTTAACAAGTATTTTTTGACTCCAAATTTATTTTTTAATAAGTATAATTATTTCATTTAACTTATATAAATGTTTTTGTTTATGTCTTTTTCTAATCCTTAAAGATTTCAGAAACTGAGTTATTTCACAAACACGTAGCTTTTAAAACTAGAAGAGAATTTTGATAAAATGTGGTTTACACAGTTAATCTACATATGAAGAATTGATGCTACAGACAGGCTTATTTGAATGAGGGGTAGAACACTTGTCTCCAGAATTGACTTATGAAACACTTTCTGGCTAGTCCGGAAACACTACTTCCAAGGAATCAAGATCAAAGAGTAAATATTCTACCCTTGTTTATAGTAAAGAGTGATTATTAATAAGACAGTGACTTTTTTTTTTTTTTTTTTTTTTTTGCGGTACGCGGGCCTCTCACTGTTGTGGCCTCTCCCGTTGTGGAGCACAGGCTCTGGCCATGGCTCACGGGCCCAGCCGCTCTGCGGCATGTGGGATCTTCCCGGACCGGGGCACGAACCCGTGTCCCCTGCATCGGCAGGCGGACTCTCAACCACTGCGCCACCAGGGAAGCCCAAGACAGTGATTTTAAGATTATTTAGAGGAGAATTTCTAGAGAAGAGAAAAAGGTAGAATTGATTTTCTAAATAATATGTATATTCTGGGAATATGCTTTTCTATAGTGTATATTCCCAGAATATAGGAGAATGTTCACTATATATATATATTAGACAATCAAATACCATGAACTGTTACAACTTTTATATGTTTTACTACAGGTCCCTCTTCTCCATGACATTTAAAAATATATTATTTAACTCTATGTTTTTGCATAATTTTCCTGAATATTAAGACTTTCATATATGTCTCATAACTTTTATGTGTATTAGATAAATTAATTTAGGTTGATGTTTTTGTCAGTGATGTTATCCTCTCCACTTATCTGATTTTAAAAGAGATTTGTGACTTCAACTGTGGCAGTGTTCTTTTGTACATTGTACTTTTGAAATGTGTTCTCTAATGAATCATTTAAATGAGAAGTTTCTAGAGTATGGCCTATTTCCTAATTGACAAGTTTGTTCTATACAACTCTTGAGTGGCACGGTTAATAAAGAGTATAGAGACATAGACAAAT
Organism: Delphinapterus leucas; assembly: GCF_059928025.1. Lineage (NCBI taxonomy): Eukaryota > Metazoa > Chordata > Mammalia > Artiodactyla > Monodontidae > Delphinapterus > Delphinapterus leucas. The sequence goes on from NC_143139.1 coordinate 71,307,953, forward strand.
GCACTAGTACTTTGTAAAGCTCTAATGATATAATATGACTCCCCTAGTTATCTCTTCCTTTAAAAATTATAAACAGGCAATAACAGAGAAGCTGTCATGTATTTGGAAACTTCTCCTTTCTTTCTTCTTCTGCAAGGTGGTGGGTGAAAAGAATTTGACATTAAGGCAGCTAGGGAACAGATAAACTTTACCATTGTGGGTTCCAAAGTCTGAAATAAGCATTGTGGTTACTTTTTTTTTTTTAGTGGACGTTCAACTTGCTTGGACAAGTAGCAGATTTTTTGTGTCTCCCTCCAGCGTCATCAGACCACTTATCAAGTTTGGATAAAAGACATTTGTTAACAATGTACCTTATTGTCTATGTTTTCCCTCAGCTAGAAACTATTTGCAATGACCCTATCTTCAGAGGTTATGGGGATCTTGACCAGTTTTCAACCTAGTCTAAAGAGGCCTTGAAGGAAGAGATGGCTTTCAGAATTGAGATCCAAGCTTAGAATGGCTAGTAAGCCCTAGACATTGTCATCTTAGCCACATACAGTGGCCACCCTCACCCACCTTCCTTTAAAAATTTTTTTTCCATTCAAATCTGTCATTCCATACTATGGAGGCTCCCATGGCAAATCCCCGTTACCAGCTTTCTTATTCTGAAGACTATACCCAAGGTGAGACAGTAGATAAAAATAAGGTGAGCTGATTATTATTGTCATAATCATTGATTTTTAAATATATGTTTTGTTTTTCATTTATAAAGAACACATGCTTAAATTGGATTATTGCTTAAAATATGCAGTGTGGTATTGTGTGTGTGTTATTTGACTGAGGGCACATCCCAGATGCTGGAAACATTCTATTCAAGAATTTCAGTCCAGGGCCGTCCAGCTAGCTTTCAAACTAGAAGTTCCATGCTCTAGAGGTCACTAATGCAAGCACTTCTATTATTCATATCTATGCTATCAAAATCTAGCTTATTTCAGCATAGATTTTGGAAATAAGTTAGAAATAAGAATGTTCCCTATTATTCATAAACAGCATACTATATGGCAAATAATTTTTCAGAGGTGAAAATGGTGGCTTATTGACCAGCATCATTAATGTAAGAAGACCATCTCATCGGCAAAAATTAAAGCTCTTCAGGATACCTGTACTGGCTAAAATTGTTCTAGAAGCAGTCATGAACAGGGTATAATAATTCAAGAAGGCATGAAGCTTTTAGCAGTAGAAATAATGCTTTTAAGACCTGAGCCCTGAACAGACTGGTTCCAGCCATTGGCGTGAGAGGATTTCTAGTGATGTGTTTGTTTTGAGAAACTATTTCATGTAAGATGCTAATGGAACACTTAACTGTATCAAGAGCTGGGACTTTATCAAGCTATAAAGAATATTTCGTGTCACCTGATTCATGTCTATTTATCAATATATTGGTCTATATGTATTGCAGAACTGGGTCTGTGATTTGCTTTCAAAAATGACCTGGTGGCCACATAATCTACCCTAAAGAACCTAAGACTTTTACATATTGAATTGGCTTGAGGTCTGTTCATAATTGTTTATGGAACACTTACCAAGTGATAAGTACTTTGCAAATATTATTTAGCTTTTATAGTAATCTATACAATAATCCTCACAATACTCCTAGCACAACTGTATTGTTTGGTTTTGGTAAACCATCTATGCATAGGGTGATGCTAATCATTGTCATTATCTAGAGAAAGAGAAGCAACATGATCAAATCCACCTATGAGGTGGGCATGGCACAGTTACCTGTTTTACAGATGAGAAAACTGTAGCCACAGGGTAGTTAAGTGACTACTCAACGTCACACAGATGGAAAGTGCCCAATCTTGGATTTAACCTGTACCTGAATGACTCTAAAAGCCCATCCTTCTAACCATGATATTTTACTGCATCCCTTAATGATTTTTTCTTATTAATAGAAGAATTTATGGGCTAAGAAGTGAGTTAAATATTTCTGATAGTACAGTATTTACATTGCAGAGTTTTCTCATGGGGTCTAATGATAGAAAATAATTTGTCAAGTCTAGGGCATGCTGGGTAGTTATCAGGACTATAAGATAATTAGACACTTTTCAAAGCAGGACTCTCAGCGTGGAAAATGTCCTTAAGGATTTTGATTCAAATGACTGATTTCATGACAATGAACAGCTCCAAAAGCAAAGAAATGTTCTTTTATGTAGAGCAAAGGAAATAGGCTAGCATTGAGTCTTTTCAGGGCAAACTTCGGAAGCTTAAGATTATCTGTGCTGATTTTTCCCCTAATCCACCTTATTGGGTTTCTGTTACCCGACCTTAATATAGCTTGTACAATATCATCTCTGTAACCTTTGTGTTTGTCGGCTTATCTTGATCAACTATCAGTGCAAAGTGAGAAGCTGCCTTTCATCTGGTTTCCAGTGGTGCTAACTAGGAAAAGAGAAACCAAAAAGTTTGCACTGAGCAGAAATAAAGTAGTAAAGGTATTAAAGCACTGAGAGCGAACCTAAAGAAGGTATTTGAAGAAGGAAGGCTTCCTAGGGAGAAGGTTCACTAAAGAATATCAACACCATAGGATGTTGTGAACAAAGAGGGTTAGCTAAAATCTTGATTTTTTGCAGTGGTACAAAGTTTTCCTATTTGAACTTCAATAAAGAGTTTTTGTCAATTCATCCTTACGCTGAAGCTGTTCTCCTAAATCTAATGCATCAAAGATCTGGCATTGTTAAGGAAGATAGTCCTTGAACTCTCAGCCATATAAGCAGAACTAGCAAGAAAAAAAGAAAGTATGATGCTATATAAACCTTTCTCTCTGAAAAGAAAATAGAACAGGTTTGACTTTTGGAGACCAGCTAAATCAGGCAGAAGAGCAGAGAGAGGCTTTGTAGTCAAGGAAGGAGGGAAAAGTGAACAAGGAAGTTGTAAAATGCAAAATGATTAATTTTACTACTGTGTATTAAATAAAAGGAGGAGATATATTTTGTGTATCTAACATGCTTCCTTTTACACTGTGTGGTAGTGAAAAGAACATTGGCTTTTCAGTCAACAGACCTGGGATTAAATCCTGGCTTCAGCACTTTCTGCCTGGGAAATTTAGGGCAGATTCTTAAACCTCTCTGAGCCTCAGTTTCCCCATAGGTTAAATGGAGCTCCCAGTACCCATCTCCCAGAAGTGTTGGAGACTATATCTGTCACTAACCTTCTGTTTGACTTTGGGCAACTCAACCTCTCTGAGCCTCAGAAGCTCCATCTATAAAATGGGAATAGTCATGCTTTCTGGCTCCAATCTAGAACATTTTTCCTGCACATGTGGACAAAACATACAGGACTGATGTTCTTGATGGTTTTTGCTCTGTCAAATCAGAATAAAAATGACTACCTAGTAGTTGCCTTCTAAAGATTAGACAGTAATACATTTCAAGTCCCTAGTTCATAGTAGCCAGGCAATAAGTGATACACAATTGGCATGCAGTAAATGTTCAGAGTACATTGTTGAATTCTCATAAGATCTATTGGTGGCATTGGCTTACTCAATACTCATTTTCATAGAGAAAAATATATGCCATAGCAGACAACATATGAGACAAAAATTTCCCGTATTTAAATCGTGTTCTCCATTTTTCAAAGCATAATCATATTCTCATGGAGAAGGATACACACATCATACTCCCTATTTTCCAGAAAAGAAGGCTGAGATCCAGAGAAATTTAGTGATATTCACCAGAAATGGTGTGATTTAGCAGGATCAGGGCTGGAATCTGGATTCCTGAATTCTGTCCCCGTGATCCTTCCATCGCCAAACAGTCTCACTGTCCTATGGTTCTGGTATATCTTTCCAGAAATCCTCTGTTAGGGTAAATTGTAAGAGCAAGAAATCAGCAATCAAGATAGCCTTTCCTCTTACGAGTTCATGATGTGTTGATATCCTTGGCTTATTGTTTCAGTTTTTTAAGTGCAAAAAAGGTAATGAATTCTCTGTAACATTTAGAGAGGAACAGAGAACTCACTTTTGCTAAATTGAGTGGATTTGTGCCACTATCAGCTTTGAGCCTTGAACTGACTGCAGACCCCTGAAAGTTGAAAATTAGCAAAATGTTTTGCCTTTTTTCAGAAAAAAAAAAAGATTAAAGTTTTTAAGATCAGAAATCAAATTAATCAACTCTAAATAGCAAAGGAAAAATTAAATTTTTGATCAATAAAGCAAATTGGAATACCAACAACATTATTAAATTTTCTTTGAAACAGAAGTCTTCTTATCATACATGGTTAATGACTACATATTGTTCAAAAGCATTGGGTTTATAAGAATCAAGCCCAAACTAACTTAGATTTCTTAAAATAGTTTATTTTCCCCAGTTAACTGCCTTAACATTTGATAAAATTTTTTTCTTTGCAATATTAAAATACTTTTAGAAAGTAATAGAAGTATAAGACGTGTAAATGTAATATAATATATATTTTGGTTCAGCCCAACAGACAATAAGTTAGTTCAATCTACAATACTCATAGGGAACCTATTCTCTAGGGCATGATGCTGGCCCTAAGATAACAGAGGTCTCTGTCTTTGAGAAATTCAGCATCTGAGCTTTATGGTAATAAAAACTTATAGTTGCCAACTTTTGATTGATCTCTTGTTATGTATTAGCCACTTTGCCAAGAGTTTTGCATATGTTTTCTTATTTAATCCTCCCACCTCAATCTTTTAGAGATAGAGTTTTATTTGCCCCATTTTATAGATGAGGGGACAGTGTTTTTTTTTTGTTTTGTTTTAGATTTAGGAATTTATCCTAGGACACAGAGTTCATAAATGGTTTAATCTATTGAATTAATATGCTAACACAAATATACAAACCAACAAACTTACATAAGTAAACACAAGTACTTGCAACTTCTATTTTTTTAAAAAAACTATGAATATATTTTTCCCTTTTTAAATGAGACAAAGGTGTTTGTTGTTGTTGTTTCTCCTGTCAGCTTATGCTTAAATAATGATTGTATGGTCATAGCATCATCCTTGTGTAGAAAGGGCAATGCATTTATAATCACACTGAGGAGTGCATAAGTCTCTCATGGCTATTAAGTCTCAAATGCTCTGACCCTGACACTGCATTTTGTTCATGTTTTTAAAAACATCAATTAAAACCAAAAGGTTATTTAAACATAGGTTGGGGCTTCCCTGGTGGCGCAGTGGTTGAGAATCTGCCTGCTAATGCAGGGGATACAGGTTCAAGCCCTGGTCTGGGAGGATCCCACATACCGCGGAGCAACTGGGCCCGTGCGCCACAACTACTGAGCTTGCGCGTCTGGAGCCTGTGCTCCGCAACAAGAGAGGCCGCGATAGTGAGAGGCCCGCGCACCGCGATGAAGAGTGGCCCCCACTTGCCACAACTAGAGAAGGCCCACGCACAGAAACGAAGACGCAACACAGCAAAAACAAACAAATTAATTAATAAACTCCTACCCCCAACATCTTCTTTAAAATAAATAAATAAATAAATAAATAAATAAACATAGGTTGATTTCATAATAGAACTTCTAATCTTAAACAATACTTGCGTTTTTCCTGGGGAATTGTGGTAATAACATGCTTTGAATATACTCAGAACTGTCTTTTATAAAAGGATCCCAAACACACAAGGCCAGAGGACCTTAAACGTGAATGCTCAGGGGCACAAGTGTAGGAGGGAAATCTAGGGAAACATGAGGCTTTACAAAGGATAGACTTCCCAAAATGTATTTAAAGTTTTTGAGTAGAAAATTCTTCATAGAATATTTAGAAAAATATTGAAAGATATCTAATTCTGTTTATACATTCAAATAGTAGATTGAGTGACTATGTTAGTTTACTAGGCTGCTATAATGAACTACCACAGACTGGGTAGCTTACACAATAGAAATGTATTTTGTCACAGTTCTAGGCTGAAAGTCCAAGATCACAGTGTCAGTGGCATTTGTTCCTTCTGAAGCCTCTCTCTTTAACTTGCAGATTGTTACCCTCTTGCTGTGTCCTCACATGGTTGTCCCTCTGTGCATTTGTGCCCTGGGTATCTCTGTGTGTTCAAATCTTTTTTTGTTATAAGGACAGCAGTCAGACTAGATTAGAGTCCACCCTATTGGCCTCATTTTAACTTAATCACCTCTTTACAGGCCCTCTTTCCAAATAAAGTCATATTCTAGGTATTGGGGGTTAGGGTTTCAACATATAAAATTTGAGGGGACACAATTCAGTTCATAACTGTGACCTTTACCTGCAAAGAGCTGAGAATTCTTCCAGATCTAGAATGTCATGCATTTTCTTCAAATTTTTCACTGCATATAAACTGACCACAATTTAATTTGCTACTATAATGCTTTTATTTATTTATTTATTAAAAATGACATTCCTGCTTTTCTGCATTACCCAGAGAGGGGTTCATAAGGCATTGTTCTGGGTTCCCCTCAGAGGTTAAAGGGAAACGTTCACAAAGTCTGGAGCCCTTGATGGCCTGCAAATGAAGGAGGAGAATTTCCTCCAGTTCCTTGGATCAGGAATCCACTTAGGTGACACCAACCTTGACTACCAATTGGAACAGTACATCTACAAAAGGAAAAGTGATGACGTTACCTCATACGCCTAAAGAGAATATGGGAGAAGCCTCCCCTGGCGGCTCGCACCGTTGTTGCCATTGGAAACGGGGCTGATGTCAGTGTCATATCCTCTAGGAATATTGGCCAGCGAGCTGTGCTGAAGCTTGCTGCTGCCAGGAGCCACTCGTATTGCCAGACACTTCTCTTCTGGAAACTTCCCTAACCAGATCCAGGCCACCTTCCCAGAGCCACAACTTTCAGTGATTACTGATCCAGGCTGATCTCGGAGGCGTTTTATGTTAACCCGCTTGCCATTACTGTGTTACAGTCTCTCCTCTGCGCTTTGTGGACATCGCTATGCTCAGCAACAACAAGGGAGCTCCCGAGGTGGGTCTGCGGTGGTGGATGCGGGGCGGGGGCTGCAGGAAGTTCTGCGCATGCGTGGCACCAGCTCCCGTGAGCGCCCGGGGGAGGTCAGCCTGATCTCTACTCTGCGGAGATGCTAAGAAGGCCGCTGCTGGAAAGGCTGTGACCCAGGAGGAAGTTCAGGGCGAATGGACTGCTCCAGCTCCCGAATTTGCTGCTGCTCGACCTGAGGTTGCAGATGGGTCTGCAGGCGCCTTTTGCGCCTAATCAGCGGTTCCCTACTGAAGACTGCAGCGCTCCGCCCACCACTGGGGACTGGACTGCAGCTTCCACTGCTCAGGCCGCTGAACAGGTAGGAATGACCACTGAGTGGTCTCAGCTTGTTCTTCCACAGACTCTTAAACAGAAAATGGAAATAGATTAGTGGAAATAAAGTTTCTTAAAAAAAAAATGACATTGCTGAATTAGCTTTAGTAGGACACTATATATGTGTGTGTGTGTTTATATATATATACATACACATACATATATATGATGTGTCCCCACATATATACGAATGTGTTTAGGTAGTAGAGAAATAGAGAGACCGCTGTGTTTACATCTACCTTTTTTTTTTTTTTTTTTTTAGAAAGGGCAGCTGGGCAGCAACTGAACTGAGATGATGTTTTTGTTTTTGTTTTTATAAATTTATTTATTTATTTATGGCTGTGTTGGGTCTTCGTTTCTGTGCGAGGGCTTTCTCCAGTTGCAGCGAGTGGGGGCCACTCTTCATCACGGTGCGCGGGCCTCTCACTGTTGTGGTCTCTCCCGTTGCGGAGCACAGGCTCCAGACGTGCAAGCTCAGTAGTTGTGGCTCACGGGCCCAGTTGCTCCGCGGCATGTGGGATCCTCCCAGACCAGGGCTCGAACTCCTGTCCCCTGCATCGGCAGGCAGACTCTCAACCACTGCGCCACCAGGGAAGCCCCATCTAACTTTTAACGCATACATTTACAACCAAAAGTATATACCTATTTATTGACCAATTACATATGACTAAATGAATAACCACAATCATATATTTTCACCGTGCTAAAAGCATTCTGTTTAAAAATGCATTTGAAAAGTTTCTCTTTTAGATTAACCTATAGTTTCATTCTACATTCAACCTGGTTTTTGGATACATTTGTATAGACTAAAATAAATTATGTGGGGTTGTACTATGAGTTAAGTCATCCCAAGTATGTTCAATAAGAACCCCATGGTTGTGGATTGTATTTTCCAAAAATGGCTGCAAGAACATTTCCAATCCCATAGACCGTGGCAATTTCCCAGTCCAGAGGTGGAGTCTATGTCTCTCCCCACTGCAACCCTCCTCTTTAAAACTTGGTGGGTCTTTGTGACTGTCTCAATAAATAGAATGCAGCAGAAAAGATACTATGGGACTTCTGAAAACAGGTCATAAAAAGTAACATGGCAGTTTTTTTTATTAGCTTAGTTAACTATTTTTAGGCATGTTTTTAAAATATATGTTTGATTTTTTTAATGATTCATATAGTTCAAAAAGTACTTAATTTCTTGAAAATGGTTCATATAATCAATATTGATGCTGTCATGTAATACATTTGTTTGCCATTCCATAAAGGATAGTTCTCTGTTTTTATTGTGGAGATATTGTCTTATAAATCTTGAATTATTCTGTCTACTGCCTTAAACTATGACATAACATAATGAAACGTTAATTAATAGTCTCAGGTTGGCTGTTATTAACCATCAGTATTTTACTTCTCCAGACCAGCTACTTCATTTATTAAAAAATAGGAGATTATACCACACCAGTGTTTTCCAGATTTTATGACCACGAAATTACCTAAGGTTTTTGTTATAATAATGTTCCAAGTCTCTCCTTGTGGAGATTCAGTAGGTCTGCTCAGGATCCTTTTTTTAACAAGACCCTGACATGACTCTTATGGTTAAGCAAGTTTTGGAGTAATTTCTAGTTGTCCAATTCTTTAATATAGGAAGATAAACTAAGTAGAATTACATTTAATTCGTAATCATCATAAATAATGGGAGCAGGATATTAATAATTCGGAGTGTATAATCCCCAGATTTTGTACTTTTGAATTCCAAATGAGTTTTGCATTATTTTGTCTATTGTTATATAGTCCTAATTATTCTTTCTCATTGAGATATAAAAATTAGTATTAATTGCAAGAGCTTATCAACCATATACACTTCCATCAAAAAATTTTACATCACAATAAGATCTGTATTTTAGAAAAATAATATGGCAGCAGGATTTAGGAGAAATTGAAGGAAAGAGAAAAACTATATATGTTTTCTGCTCCAAGTAGTTTTTCCTTTCTGAAATGGTCACCTATGTTGCCAAAGTATGCTTTGTTTTTTTTAATACTACTTGAAGATTTTATATTTAATTAGTATGCATCTTCACTTCTAAGACTTTCTTGGGGCCATATCTTAGCACTCTAAAATTGGGCTGCACCCATTGGGATGCCACAGGAGGGCAGTTAGTTATTAGATATAAGATGGGTGGTTGAAGACCTAATGCCTGTACAATCCACCTGTAGACTCAGGTTAACTTATACTCTGAAGCCAGATCATACTCTGGACGAGAGGGATATCTATCTCCCCTGCTGAGGTAGCTTTTGGCAGAGTATATTCCCATTCTAAGACATGGGCAGCAGCAGGATAGGGTAAGTTAGAAGGGGTGGGACTAAGAACCCACAGACAGAAAGGATCAGGTGGGCATGATGATACGTCTGTGGAAATTAGATAAAGCAGGGATCTGCATGCAAGTTCTGCAAGTTAAACAGGCAGTGGGTTGGTAGCAGTCATGGGGGTTGCGGGAGTGGGGGAGAAGAGAATCTGTAGCTTGTGCCAATTTCCCTGGTATGAATACTCCTACCATGATCACTTTCAATCTACCAAAGTGAGATAAATGGGCTTGCAAAAATTTTTGAAATGTTAACAATTCATTCTTATGAGCTAGTTTGGGCCAGCTCCAGCACACTACCAGTACTGCCACAGAGGTTTATAACTCAGGCAGGTATAATGGACTGAGGGTCAGCAACTAGGCAAAGAGATTGGGTGAGAAGTTGCCTGAATCCAGGCAGATCATCTGAGTGATATGTACCAGTATCATCAGCAAGAAAAAGCTAGCTATGTCATTGAAAATCATCTGAGCCATGGTCTGCTGAGATTCATTTTTTTAAAAATTTTCTGTGGGCGTAGGTTAGAGGCAGATGGAAGCAAGTTGGAGTATCTGCCAGAGTAGGGAGCAAAAGCCTACAAGGCACCATATGGCAGTCCCTGCCTTCTTTCTCCCTGGTAGATATGCTGGGTTTCTGGGTTATTAGAGTTACCGAGTCCAAAGTCCAAGCTTGTACTTCTCGCCTCACGATAGGCCAGTAAATCTAGAGACGAGTTGTTGGGGCAAAGAATAGCAACTTTATTTAGAAAGCCAGCAGATGGAGAAGATGGTGGACTAGTGTCCCAAAGAGCCGTCTTGCCTGCGGTAGAATTTAGGCTTCTTTTATACTAAAAGGGGAGGGAGTAAAGTCACACGTTTTCTGGTTCTGGTCAGTCTCTGGAGGGGATGTGCTAATTTCTTCCTTCCTGTAGTCATTCACAGTTGGGCCTGGTCAGGATGTTTCCCGTGAGCTAAACAAAAGTATTTTAGCTTAATGCTCATTACCTGGGAGGCAGGTTTCCCAGAGATGCACCATTATGTATAATTTATGCTATAAGCAACATCCCTTTAGTGATTAACTTGTAAAATAATGCAAAGGTTCTTGCCTATTACTTTAGTAATGCCTTGGCTCCTGTCTTTGATTAGATGCTTCATTCTCAAGCCTACAGCATGAGAGGTATGAAACAGGTAAGACAGTCATTGAAGGAAAGGATTTCTCTGTCTGGTAGTGAGTTGCTTGTTTCTAATCAGCTTCAGGAATGAAATAAATGGGATAATTTGTACAAAAATCTTCCAGCTTCTCTCTCTTTCCTCTATAAATGTTCTGCCTTGCTTGAAGCAATCTATCTTCCAAGTGATGCCATTCTCAAATTTGGTATTTCAAGAATATTCTTTAGGGGGGCTTCCCTGGTGGTGCAGTGGTTGGGGGTCTGCCTCCCGGTGCGGGGGATGCTGGTTCAGGCCCTGGTCTGGGAGGATCCCACGTGCTGCGGAGCGACTGGGCCCGTGTGCCGCAGCTGCTGGGCCTGAGTGCTGCACCTACTGGGCCCATGCGCCTGGAGCCCATGCTCCAGAACGGGAGAGGCCACCGCAATGAGAGGCCTGCGCACTGCAGCGGGGAGTGGCCCCCGCTCGCCGCGACTGGAGGAAGCCCTTGTGCAGCAATGAAGACCCAGAGCAACCAAAAATGAATAAATGAATTTATATTAAAAAAAAAAGAATATTCTTTAGCTCACATGCTAGGATGAGAGTTTTCAGTGTTTAAATCTGTGAATTTATATCATTTTATTTCCAGAAGAAAATTTTTATTTCCAGAAGAAATTTACAACCTAAATAATGGTAAAAGAAATTCCAAGCGATATGACTGTAGTTTTCATAACTTACTAAATCCTTTAAAAATAGCCGTCCTTAACATGTCAATTTTTTTTTTAATGAATCTGACTTTTAGGTACAGTTTTAGTCACAGTACATTCATTGATAATTTCTGCCCTTTAGTTATAAGGTAAGAGAAGCCCAGAGAAGCCTTCTAAAATGTCAGTAAAACAATTAAATATGGCATTTAAAGGATCCATATTTGATTAGAGAATGAAACTCTAATATTTCTTCATTAGAATATTCCCTTTTTTTCCAAATGATGTTTGTTAGTTGTAACGAAATATTATGAAAATAATTCTGTAAATAGTGTTTTCTGAAGATACACATCAGCCCTATATCATAAAAATTGTTGACACCATTTAAAAATATGGTGTATATAAATTTAATTATGTAAAATCATTGGAAGTCATAGAATTGGAAATAGTTTGTGATTGGATTCTATATCTCCTGTGAAGGGGAAAAAAAGATAAATAAACATAAATTTAAAAGGCACCCTGATCAAGCCATCTGCCCATTTCATTTCTCATTCCATGACTCTTAACCCTGGACTACTTCTGCTTTTCCACGCTACCAAGCCTGCCTCGACCTGACTGCAGAGTTCAGGTCCAAGCCTGTCTCTGATGAAGTACCTGAGCCTCTTCTCCAAAGCTCCCTGCAAGGCCCTAGTGCTTCAAGATGGTATATACAAATTTAATTATGTAAAATCATTGGAAGCCATGGAATTGGAAATAGTTTGTGATTGGGTTCTATGTCTCCTGTGAAGGGGAAAAAGAGATAAACATAAATTTAAAAGGCACCCTGCTCAAGCCTACTGCCCATTTCATTTCTCATTCCATGACTCTTAACCCTGGACTACTCTTGCTTTTCCATGCTACCAAGCCTGCCTCAACCTGGCTGTAGAGTTCAGGTCCAAGCCTGTCTCTGATAAAGTACCTGAGCCTCTTCTCCAAAGCTCCCTGCAAGGCCCTAGTGCTTCAAGCTTTTTCTCTCTTACAAAGTCCAGAGGCTCTCCCAAGTATGAACTTACAACTCTAGGCCCAGGCTCATAACACTTCTGTCCTGCTCCTTATAAATCCACATCACATGGTTGTGTGTTGGGGCCTCTTTGGCCCTCCCACCCCCCTTTTTTTTTCCTGAGAAGGAACTGGGAAAGTAGGTTTGGTATCCTATTTTCTTGGCTTTTGTGAGAAGCCATCCCTGGAGTACAAATTAGAATCATGCTTCCCTAAGCCATTTCTTGACCTCCCTATTTAGAATTAACCCCCTCAAAACTTTAATCATACTCGCAGCACTCTATCTCCTTTTCAGCTTTATTTTCCTCCCTAATATTCATCACTGACTAGAATGCAAAATATTCTACTTCTATATTTGTCTATAGTTTGTATTTTTTCCACTAGAATGTAAATTGCAGGAGATCAGGGCTTTTGTCTGTCTCATTCATTGCTGTCTCCCTGACACCTTGAGACATGATACACCATAGGTACTAAACAGTTATTGAATACCTGAATACCTAAAAGATTGAATGAACAAATTCTGGAGGACAGGGTTCAGACCTGGTAATAGGGTTCAAATCTGTGGCTTTCTAGCAGCTGGCTTCATGAGAAATAAGATGAAGGTCATTTCCATGCATGGCTATTATTTATGTTCCATTCATTTATCCATTCATTTAACGACAAATGTTTGTTGAGAACTTTTTGTATATAAGGCACTTTTCTATATGTTGGAAGTTGGTGCAGAGTTCCAGGTTAGCAGGTTTATTAGGGTCAGTAGGGTTTAGAAATGATATTACTATACAGTGTTATGAATGCTTACTTACATGCTGGCTGAAAGAATATGTGAATGAATGCTAGAGAAAGTGTCCTGTTAGAGGTAGATGCAGAGTGGGAGCGCAGAGAAAGATGTGAGTGCCTTGAAGGAGGTTATGGACAGGTGTTGCTGGGTGTAGATTTACAGAGGAGAAAGCATTTATTTTACAGACTGAGGAGCTGTTGGTAGACTTCCCTCTGGGTTGAGAGAACTGAATGCCCAAAACATAGATGAGGAAGCTTATGTCATTTGGGGGGAATTGCTGAGTTATTTGTGACCAGGGATAAGACTGGGAACGTAGGTTGGGGCAGGATTAGAAAGTATGTTAATAATTTTAAGTTTATATCCTGTAGGTTGTGGGACACCACTTAAGGTTATTAAGTGGGAAGTGACATATATGTTGCAGAAACATGAACATTTTTTGGTGCAAAATATTTGGAATTGGAGAAGGAAAGAAATTTCATATAGGAATGCCTGCTAGGGAGCCATGACTCTGGTCCAAGTGGAGATGATGAGGAAGACTAAGGTAATAGCAATGGGAGCAGAGTGGTGATGACAGAGTACATAGATATTTTGGAGGTGGAATCCATAGGATTTTATGAGAAGAATAAAGTAAAGGGAGGAATGAGGAATGTTTATGGAGTTTCTGATTCGGGAATTGATATATTATTTTATCCTTAACTTATATGAGTAATACATGGGGTAGAGGGAATAGGTTGGTGGAAAGGTGGGGAGGGAGACACCAATTTGCTGTTAGACATGCCACATTTGAGTTGCAGATGCTCTTAAGAAGGTGAGCCCTGAGCTCAGTGTAAAAAGGGGCTGTAGATGACGATCTGGGTAGCATTGCTAAGGCTATGAGCTCCATCAGAGAGAGGATACAGAGCCATAATAAAAGCAATCCTAGGATGGGATGCTGAGGTATGTGAATATTTAAGAGAAACTGGTAAAGATGGACAGTGAATACTCAGTTTCACCAGAACCAAAGGAGATATAAGGGAGGAAGAATCTTTGCAGAAGGAAGAAATGGTTAAATAAAAAATGCCGCAGAAGGTAAGAATGAGGTTCAGTAGTTAGGGGTCTTGGATGACCTTAACAAGAGCCATTTCAGTTGGGTGCTGAAGGTGACAGCTGGATTGTGGGGTTTAGAAGGTAGGAAAACAGGACAAATGCTGTACATTTTGTATGAATGCATGGCAGCACCCCCTTTATGCCCTTGGCCCTACCCCACGCAACCCTTCTCACAGAAACAGATCCTCAGTCATGCAGGGCTTACAACGAGTTGAATTAATTGAGCACCTTGTGTTCCCATGAGAACTCTGTAATAGTATTCACCCGTTTACATGATGTGACTGCCCGCCCTTTCCTCTTCCTTTAGCATCCTCGCAGATGTTTTTTTTATGTAACTGAGGAACACTACTTACTGACCAAAATGTATTTGAGGAGGTGAGTGAGGTCCAGAAAGTCTTCATTTTTAGAAAGGTCAAGGGCAGATGCTGTAATTACCAGTAGCAGTCACATATCCTGAGATGTCCTTGATTTAAGTTCTGTGCTGGTGACAGTATCCTCTGTCACCTATATAATAAAAAAAAAAAAAATTGCTGAGATCATTCTCTAAGCAGAACTTTCCAAATAAGGGCAAAAATCACACACATACTTATGTATCTATGTATCTAAATGTATAGGAAAATCTGAAGGGTACACACCCAGCAGCAGTAAGTAACTTTGGGGAGAGGAGTGAGATTAGGGGAGGGATAAAGGTAGAACCTCACTTTTTAGTTTATAGTCTTCTGCACTGTTTAAATTTTTCAATGAGCATATACACATGCATTACTTGTGCAGTTTTTTAAAAGTGGTAGTATCTCCTTATGTGGGAGACTGTCCTTTCCACAACTACCCCAGCACAAAATACTACATGGAGTTTTAAAGCACTGAGGGTTTTAATATGAGTTCATCTTGTTGACAAATGAGTCATGAGCCCATTGGCAAAGGAAGAAATGTGAGAGAGAGGCGAACCAAGAAAAGCAGAAAAATGTGTATAAATATCACAAGCAAACTTTGGTGCTCTTTTCAGCAGCCAGGTGGTATTGTACACTGTTCCAGAGTATGGTCCACTTGCATTTGAATCACAAAGGGCCGCTCAGTAGAAATACAGATTCCTAGGTCCCACGTGATCTACCAGCCTGGATGCTCTGAGGATGAGACCTAGAAGCTTGCATTTTTCAAGATCACTGCTGGTGATTCCAAGGTATATACAAACATTTGAGGATCACTGGTACATATAGAAAAGTAGTAACTGGGAATCTGAGGGCCTGAGTTTTAGTTCTAACACTTACCATTGGTGTGGGCTTCGCACACATGGCTCCCCTCTCTGAGTCTCACTTTCTCATCTGAACATTGAGCAACCCCTTCCAGTTCCAGGATTCTACGCTTTGTATGATTGTAAGCATGACACAGCACTGTGAAGAAGAAACTTTCCTCCGAAGAAATCTTCTCGTTATCATGTTTGTGTTTGTGCCTGCTCCTACTAAAGTAGGAAGCAGGCTTTAATGAAATCATGTTTATTGTTTCAAACTTTTGAAACCTGAGGTTGTCAAGCCCTCGGGTGCTTATCTCTGACAGTAATTCCTGCTGCTAATGGTCATGGGTGTCCATTATGGGGCATGTCCTTGACAATGTGGTAATAGAGCAGTCGTTAAAATTTCTCCTATCTCTTCCTTATTTGTAAGTATTTAGGTGTGAAGTGTCTGGAACTGGCTGGGGCAGGAGATGAGGTTGGTCGAGGAGGCATGGGGAATAGAGAGAGTGTTGTAAACATAAAGAAGTTTAATTCCTTAACATGGAGGTCATTGAAATGCTAAGTAGCGTTTAGTGTGGGTGTGATGCTTTCTTTACTCTCACCTCCTTTCTATGTTTAGTGACTGGATAATTAGGTCTCCTGCAAGCTGCTTTGCTCCTGTTCTGGCACTTTGGACCAGATTCCCTGTTTGCTGGCCACAGAGTGATAGAGGGTTAACTTGGTGAAATGGCCTTGGAGTTATACCCTAATATAAGAAAGTGGGAGCAAGCGGTTGGAGAGTATTAGGAGAGAGAGTATCTCTTCTGCTGACCTTTGCTTGGCTTCTAACCTAAAAAAGAAAAAAGGAAGAAGGAGGATTTCTTCCTTCTTTGGAATTTCACTGTACAGAATTCATGAGAATTTCTTACATTTGTTTAAAATTACAATTGTTAAGGACATAAAAATGTGGTTTCACTGTTATGTGTGGTACTCTACTGAATTCGGTATAGGCTGGTATATCATAACCACAAGGAAAATAACCACATTCACATGCACACACATACAAACAGTACCCTGAAATTTCCTGATGGTATGTGGGATATTGAAGTCCCAGTTGTATTTTGCAAGAAATTGTGGCCCTTCTTTGCTGTTTCCTTTTCTTTTCCAGCCCTAGAACTATCACCCTTCCTTTCTCTCTCCCTCTCTCCTTCCTTCTCTGCCTCTCTTCCTTCTTCCTTTGAAAAGTGACATGTCTAACACATTTGAGCCCTAGAACACTTTTTCATAGACTACTGTGATTTAATACATGCAATGGGCCAATATTTTAAAAGTGCAACTATTTATGAATTCTATAATGGCGGGGGGAGCAGGATATAATGTTGAGAGGAGACTCTCCTTTTGTTGAAAAAAATCACCTTTACAGGACTATTGCTTATAAAAAAAGCAAAGTCCAGAGCATGGACTCTGATGGGAGAGGTTCGCACAAAGGAAAAAAAATTCTGTGCTAAGTAGTGAAAAGGACAGTGTTCATTGAGTAAGTAAGCAATTCTAAGAGGTTGTTAGGCTAACATTTTTTAAATGTCCTTAAGTTTAGCAATATCCCATTAAAAGTGATTTCATAGACTATTAAACCCTATGTGATGGTATGGGGGTTAAATCTTATCCAGATATACAAGACCACTGCTTGATTGCAATGAAAAAGATGGATAATGTTGGAGAGTCTGAACTCTTAGAGGTCATCTAACTTTGAAAAGATGAATGGAGTTTACTTGATTGACAGATCTCATAGAAGAGAATTTTGATGGAAAAACAATCTGACTTTGTAATCAGTCACCGTGTTGTTTTTCACTGTCACCCTGGAATTCCTCCATTGATACAGTGCCTGCTTTGCAAGCTGTTTTTTCTTAGTCACTGCTTTATTCTCCAAAATTCTCTTCAGGTTAAGCAATACAAAGCCACACTCAGTAACAGTGATTCACGAATAAAAAGTTCATGATCTATAGTCCTTCTATAGCTCTCAATTTTTTTTTCTCCTCCTTGAGCTTTTCAGTTTGAAGATAAATAGAGACACTTCTGGGACGATGAAATTAATTTGTCTCAAATTGTTGTCATCAAGTTAAAAATCACCCAATTCATATTGGTTCATTCTAGCCCAAACAGTGATGGTTTTATAGATAATATTCCTTAAGTATAGTTAGTTTTAATCTTTGGGGGAAAAGAATCTTTACTGCTAGTCAATAGTCCAATGCCTGGGATTAGAAGGTGAACGTGGGTATTAACTGAGGTTGACACTGCGTACCCTACATCAGTGATTATATCAGGAGTCAGGGGCCTTAAAGGGAGATATAAATTGGTGCCACAGACCTGGCGCCAGGCACAGACAGGGCCTGGCTCTTAGTCATGACTGATGTTGGGCTGTCAAAGTGATTTCTGGATGTTGTGACCTATTACCAGGTCCCCTGCCCTGAGATGCTCAGCCGGTATTGAATAAACTTGCTATTAATTTGTCTTTTTGCTTTTGTGCTCCCTTAATTTTCTAGCCTCCCTTTCTTCATTTTACCCCATCCGTGGTTAAGAGACTATCATCTGGAAAGTGACTCTTGAGGAGTTGGCCTGAGGGACTATAATTGAGATCATGAAGGAGCCCAACCTCAAAAACTATCGACGTTAGAAAGGGAATCTTAGGAGGAGGAAGGTATCGAGGAAGAAAGCTTGGGAGATGAGGGATTTCCTCACAGGATGTCCTGACAAAAAGAGACAGCTTGGGTGTCACCTGGGAAAGAAAACATTATAGCTAAAAAATCAAAGGGAGTCCGGCTGAGAAGGAAAAGATGTGGGGAAGAACTGGTTAGGAAGTGTTAACAGAGAAATCAAGAGGTTGGGAAAGAAAGCAGGAGTACACTTGACAGAGAACCATGTGCTAGAGACCATTTCAGAGTTTCCCCTAACTGATGGTGTACATTCATGCTTTCCCCACACCTGAACTTTTCTGTAATCTAACAGCCTTCAAAGCAGTAGGTGTTCCCATTAAATAATTAAATATCTATAAAGATATATATTATGAAAGTTCATAAAAATAAATGTGATTATTAGATAGGAAAATCCAATTTTCTTTTTTTCCTTAACCAGTCTTCAGAGCCTAATGGAGAAGGGCCTCTGAGAATTTCCCTTAAATCAATATTAAAAAAATTCTGTCCTCTCCTCTTCTGCCATTAAAGCCTTGCATGGCAGTGAACCAAAGTGCATTAGAGTTATATTGGGGATGTGTTAGTGAGGAAACTTACAGTCAAGGGGATGAGAATGTGTCTGCGGCCCTCTGTTCCCATGGGTTTTAGTTTAGTAAAGTCACCATCAACATTCTTAAGCTGGATTTACTGTGTATATTTAGTTTAAAATCAACTGCACAAGATTTATTTACTGCATGGGTTATCTAAGACTCCTTTTTAATTTAATATCAAAATATTAAGTAGAGTTTTAGGGTCTGAATTTCCTCCCATTGTGCCGTTGATATGTAAACACGAAGAAGGCTATGGTGAAGTCAACAAAACATAGGGAATCTTTTTGTGAAAAAGACAAAATCTCACAGAACATCTAAAATCAAATACAGTGTGCTTTAGGTTGTTCATGATTTGAGATTATTTGTTGTTAAAATTACTCCTCTTAACTAGCATGGATGGCTACCAGTTGAACAAATTCTGGTGCCTGGAGCTCACAGATAACCAAGAAGACTATCAAATACTATAAAATCACCGATAGGTGCATTCTTAAATGACCAAACATTCGATACTTCTTTAGAATCACCCTTGATCTCATTTTAAAGTCCAAGCAATAGTTTAAAAAAATTTGTTCTTTCAAAACCTTCTAGTTTTCTGTACTTATGATGTGGTGGGTTTGAGTATTACATACAACATTTTTGAAAAATTTAGGCCACTTCTGCCAAGATAAATATTGTGTAACCCTCTAAACTATCATAATGGCCCCAGAAGTAAATTTGGAACAAATAAAAAGAAAACAACCCTTTGTAAAAAGCATGATCAACAAGGCAGACATCACAATGTATTCTTGATAGACATTCAATGCATACATTATCTTAAAGGAAATATGAAAAGAAAATATTTTTGCTTATATTTTGGGATAAGATCTAAGAACTCATACTTTTGGGTTGTTATTTTGTTTATGGTAGAGAGGAATGGTATAATATCAATATGTCCTCTTGACTGCTTTGTTAATTGTGTTTATAATAGTCAGCAATAGTATTTGAAGTCTTTTTAATGTCCTCTGGACTATGGTTGGTTTCCCTTAAATGTTTCCTTGGTTGTTCTTCCACTAGATGTCATGGTGTTGGTTAATTTATATGTCAACTTGACTGGGCTATGGGGTACCCAGATATTTGGTTAAACATTATTCTAGGTGTGTCTGTGAGGGTCTTTCTACATGAGATTAACATTTAACTTGGCAGACTGAGTAAAACAGATTGCTCTCCTAAATGTGGGTGGGCCTCATCAAATCCGGTGAAGGGCTGAACAGAATAAAATGTCTGAGTAAGGGAGAATTTTCTCTCTCTGCCCGACTGTCTTTGAGCTGGGACATCAGCCTTTTCTTGCCCTTGGAGTCAAACTCAGACTGAAACTTACGCCATCAGCTGTCCTGGTTCACAGGCCTTCAGAGTCAGACCCAAACTATCCCCCTGGCTCTCCTGAGTCTCCAGTTTACAGCAGGCTTCTCAGCCTCCATAATTACAATAGCTATTTCTCCATAATAAATCTCTTTATATATATATATCCTATGGTTTCTCTAGAATAGAAACACCAGTTTCAAAGATCTGTACTCCCTTCCTGCAAAGTCTCTTCAAAGAGAGAGCTCCAAGAGGGGAATCAGGGAGAGCCAATCCCATTCATGGGCCTAGAAACTGTCCAAGGCAACCTTGTTTAAACAGATGATCAGAGCAGGGAAGTGGTGTTCTGAACCTCCTACCTCGGGCTCATTTCACGTAGCTCTATCTACCTCTGGCTTGGAGTCCCAAATGCTTTTAGCATCTGGCAGCCACTGGCTCAGCTCCCAACTGCTCTGCTCGGCTGCTAGAGGACTCCCTTGGCTTCTGGAAGATTACACCCAACCTCTGAAAGTCGTCTTTGGCTGTTGTTATTTGCAAAGCCCACCAGTCTGAATGCTTCTGCTGGAGCTGCTTCTGACTTCCTCAGGGGTCCTTATCCTCACATGGATGGATGGGCTTCTGGAATCTCAAGAAATAAAAAAATTGCATATGTGTCTTTTTCTGGGAAACAGATCATATATACGTTTTATATTTTTTTCCATCAGATTTTCAAAAGGTCCCAGTACCCAAAAAATGACCATTATCCTAGGGAGTTGGTAAGCTTGCTGGTTCTTTGAGGCATTCTGGTTCCGTTTTGCCTGGGAAGAGACATCAACTTAGTCAAATGCATTGTTTGCCTTGTTGAGCCCAAAGCAGTTCAGCAGTTTCTTAGCACTTTCTTAACCAACCTTGCTCCCCTTAACTGAGGAGGTTACATGTACTTTGTCCTCAGAATGACACGCTACACCTTGTCAGGCATTCTCACATTGAAAAATGTGCCCTCCCACTTCTTCTAACATGTCTCCATCCCCTCTGGCCTATATTTGGGGTCACTAAAGTTTAGTGTTAGGGTTTCAGTGATTTCCAACAAATACTTAACTTATTGCCTCTCTTTTTTTAATGGCTGAATTTTTACAGTTGTAAGCTACACAATAGAGTCACTGCCATAGTGTTTCCCTGAGTAAAGGAATAGTACTGGAACCCATCTGTGTTCCGCCAATTTGCTGCTGTTTGACCATGATAACTTGGAAGGTTTATTCTTTGTTATGTTTCTGTTGCCTAACAGTAGGAGTGGTCCTTGTCTGCATGAGCTGCCAGTCTAGCAGGAGAAAGAGTTACACGTATAAATGGAGATAATTAAACGCAACAATGACCATAATAATGGTGTCTATAAAATACCATGGAACTGCAGCCTGGGGAGCAATGAACTCTGCTTCTACGTGTGCAGGTGGGGGCGGGCCAGGGGAAGCTACTAGGAAGAGAGAATTTTCTCCTGCGCCCTGACATGGATGTAATTTGGCCAGGGGACCTGCAGGAAGGGAAAAGAAGGAGAGCTGATAACCAACACTTAAAAAAAAATCTAGAGAGGCATTCTTTCTTAAACTAATGTTTGGAAAACAATTACTGTTTGAATAAGAGTGTTTAAGTGTTCCTATTAAGCAGTGTCTTTGAAATGCTTATTTAAGACCAAGAAATTCTGTGCCAGTTTTTTTTTTTTAGAGAAAAAGCTGTATGCATTCATGCCTTATTACTTTTAATTTTAAACAACTTACAAACATTTTAAGGAGTAATTTTTCTTTTGCCTTTGAATTATATCCATTCTTTTTATACAAAGACATTCTAATTTCCTTATTTGTCTAACATTTGTGGAGTGTTTTATAGACTTTATCTAATATGTATTTACTCTCTTAGGAGGGAAGTTAATGCTTTCTATAAAACAGAATTGCTACTGTCAGCTACTATACGATTTGATTTATTACGAGAGTTTATAAGTTAGATTCATTAACACACTCCATACAAGGGGTAATTCTAGAAAAAAATTGATTTAAACTTTAAAGTTGTTAGTTGTTATAATTACTGGTCAGAACTTCCTGAAACACCTAGTGCCCTATCCAAATAAAGTATCAGAACTCTGTATTCTTTATGTCTTCATAGACTAGGGTTATTCTTGGACAGTTATTTGAGGAAATATATTTGAAAGCATTTATGCACAATCAGTTAGCCCCTCTTATTTAAATAACACTTTAATGACCATAAATTTTTGTTGTTTCCAGTTGTAAGTGTTCTCTTTATAGATCCTTTACCAATTTGTTACGCAGATGTTTTTGCTGTTTTAACAGCAACCAAAACTTCACTCTAAAGCTCTAATGAATTTGAGCACCTACAAGAGCACCTACAAAACACCAAACAATGTGCTCAGTATCTATAACATAGTCTTGAGGAAAAATAAGCTTGTAGACAAAGAATTATAGGGCGATTGGTTAAGTGCTATGAAAGAAGTACACAAAAACACTCACACATTCAGAGACTTACGCGTTATGAAGCACTATATTCTGTTTAGGGAGAGATGAACCGGCCAGGAAGGGCTACAGAGGGGAGAGGATGTTTGTGAAAGATTCTAGAGGAATAAGGAGGAGAGTATTTTAGTAGGGGCAATATCATGAGCACCGTGAGTGTGAAGGGCAGTGAGAAGTCCTATGGAATAGGAGGTGAGGATGGGAATGAGGCTGGGGGCACCTTGGTACAGGCCTGGTGTATCACTTAACCTGAAGAGGAAATGGAGATCATGTACTAGAGATCACCTTGGTAACAGAAAGGAGAATAGACCCCTTCCAGAAAAACTCCATGACAGGAATACCAGTTAGTAGTTAATAGGCAATGTGAGAGTCTTAAATGCAGTGTTCACCATGGAAACAGACAAGATCAGTGGGGTCCGAGAACTCATTGGGGATGGCGGACTTGACAAGAACTGGTGACCAATGAATGAGAAAGAGAAGAAGGGGTAGATACAATGGAAGAGGAAGAGTGGTAAATGACAAATTTTTCAGCTTGTGAAATAGAAGAAATAGTGGTATTATTAAATAATCTAGGAAAGATAGGACAAAGAATTTTGAAGGAAGCAAAAGTTCTTAGTTTGGGGAAGAAATGCATTTTAGTGAAAGGAACTGGACACAGATCTTAATCTTGTTTCTCTGCTCTATTATTCACTAGCTCTGTGAAACTTGGGGAAGCTCTTTAACCTCTCAGAGCCTCTTTTTTTAAAAAATTTATTTTATTTTATTTATTTTTATTTTTGGCTGCGTTGGGTCTTTGTTGCTGTGTGTGCAGGCTTTCTCTAGTTGAGTGGAGCGCTGGCTACTCTTCGTTGCAGTGCGTGGGCTGCTCACTGTGGTGGTTTCTCTTGCTGCAGAGCACGGTTTCTCTAGGTGTGCGGGCTTCAGTAGTTGTGGCTCGCAGGCTCAGTAGTTGTGGCAAACGGGCTTAGTTGCTCCACGGCACGTGGGATCTTCCCGGACCAGGGCTTGAACCCATGTCCCCTGCATTGGCAGGTGGATTCTTAACCACTGCACCACCAGGGAAGCCCCAAGCCTGCTTTTTAAAGTAGGGAAAATTGTACTTACTTTCTAGAGTTGTTGAAAGGAATAAATGACAAAATGTATGTAAAGTGACCAGCACTTTCCTGAAATACAGGAGACACTCAAGGAGTATTATTTTTACTTGCACTTTCTCCTTCTTTTGAATTTGAGGAGCAGAAAAGATCCAAGATAATTAGTCAGCAAGGCAAGTAGAGTTGGTTAAAAAAAAATAGAAAATCCAGCCAAAGGAAGGAATCAACGGAAAGTTTCCAGAGATTTTAAAAAACTAGGAAAGCTGGGGAAACTTGTATATATTTAATCCTGATCTCTATAGCTACTTTAGAAATACATTATACAAACAAACAACTTATTTCTATTGGTTTATCTGCCCAGTTAAGACAACATTCAGTTAAGGAGTATCGCGAACATGAGAGACACTAACGTTAGCCAGAGTAGGAAATGGATTCTAGGAAGTAAATGTGTTCTGAGAGGAGAACATATAAGATGAGATGTAGTTGTAATATTTTTTTTGTTTGTTTTTTGTTTTTGCGGTACGCGGGCCTGTCACTGTTGTGGCCTCTCCCGTTGCGGAGCACAGGCTCCGGACGCGCAGGCTCAGCGGCCATGGCTCACGGGCCCAGCCGCCCCGCGGCATGTGGGATCTTCCCGGACCGGGGCACGAACCCGTGTCCCCTGCATCGGCAGGCGGACTCTCAACCACTGTGCCACCAGGGAAACCCTGTAATATTTTTTTTGATTGTGGTAAGCTATGGGAAGGGGGGAGGAAGAGGTGATAGCACAGTGACTGGCATGCAATTGGTGATCAGTAATGATTTGTTGGCTGAATAGATTCGTGTTCCATTGAACAGTTTGAAATGAGTATATTTTAGACCACTCTGTTCTTCTAAGTCATCATTCATGTAGCATTTCTTTTTGTTACAAGTATAAAAAACACTTTCTCCCCCCCCCCAACAATTGTCTGAATATTCTACAAATATCTCAATGTCAGATTCAGCCTTCTGAATAGATTCAGATTCCAAAAAGCTTTTACCTTTTTTCTCTTTTATTCCCTACCACAAGAGGGCATGAATTTCATCTTCTCTTAAAAATTTAAATAGAAAAATATGGGGAAATGTGAGCCATTTCCAGTCTGTTCAGTTGTCTACCTGTTCTGAGATCTCAGATTTAGAGAGAAGTTTCTAATCACCTTACAATTGCCTTTGGTATGAAAAAAGGTATACCTATTTATTTCTAATGCTCCCATTTAGTATCATGAATTTATCTAGTACCGTCTAGAGTTTGTTTGTTTGTCTTTTAAATGTGAATCATCTCACTACATCAAGCAAAGAACATGGCTTTACCATGTATTCTATCAAATACTTTAGTAACTGTACTCAACCACATTTCCAAGCGCCAAGGTGCTCCATCTTTCTGCGGTTTTGCAGTTTGGTCAATAAGATGATGTCCTTTCTGACATTAGAATTTAATGATCCCACCTAATCTTTATTTTTCTTTCCTCTTTTTTTCCAGAAAAGAGACACCCTAAAATCCTGGGAGATCACCAGTTGCCCTGTAGATCTAGCTCCAAAGGACGGGTTTGGTAAAGCAGGATAGGTTAGGATTTTGTTACATTGTTATATCAGATGTAAGTTTATTCCAAAACAAACTAATTTAATTTTTCTAAATTAAATTAAACATTCTTCCTTACCTTGAAGTTAAGAAGGGTTATGTCACCTCAAAAGATGCCTGTTGCCTAGGCTGCCATGGCCCATCAGAAGGCTGGGGGCTCTGCAGCTGACCTCATAGATTTCTGGCTTCTTAGACCTTCCATGAAGCTTCTAAAGCTTTGGTTTTTAGGGTTCAGGTCCCCAAACTTTCCAGACCCACTTACATTAGAGTTACTGGTTCCTCCCAGAGTATTTTCCAGTCCCCAGAAATCTCCCTTCCTTCTGGAGTCAGGATACCCTCCTTTATCCCTGTGAGACTGTCTCTTTCTAAAATAATCCTGATCCTTTTTAATTAAATTTGAGAGCAAAAGTCTCTAGAACACAAAAATATTGCTTGTCTTCTAGAGAGAGAAAGGAATAATGATTCCTATTTTCCTGATGCACCTACAGGAAAAGTAAGTATGGTTTACTTCTTCATCTGATTGACCTGTCATATTGGTCAAGTAACTGTTTCTACTTTAATGGTGTTAAAGGCTCCTAAGTGGATGCTTCACCACTGCTGGTGTAAAAAAATGAGATCCTAGAACTGGGATTTTGTGTGTAAAAGATATCTTAGGTTGAGCAAATTTTGTGTGTGTGTATGTGCAAGTATCAATAATTCAGTTTGAGGTATGATTAAGTAGAATATCAGATATTCATCTCAAAAAGATTTCATGGGCCACCATCATGTTTTAGGTATTATGATTGGCACTGGGATTTGAGGTACAGCTCTGAACCAGACAGACAAATAATAGGATCTTACATTCTATCAGGAATTTTTCTGGAGCAAGATGATGGTCAATAAGATGATGTTCTTTCTGATATTAGAATTTACGACAGACATTGTCAAAAATGCTGTATGTAAATTATTTTATTTAATATTTGCAATAACCCTGTGTGCAGATGTAATTCTTAGCTCCATTTTATTTATTTATTTAAATTTATTCTATTTTTTTAAAGTTTTGGCTGAGTTGGGTCTTCGTTGCTGTGTGCAGGTTTTCTCTAGTTGCAGCGAGCGGGGCTACTCTTCGTTGCGGTGCGTGGGCTTCTCATTGTCGTGGCTTCTCTTGTTGCGGAGCACGGGCTCTAGGTGTGTGGGTTTCAGTAGTTGTGGAACGCAGGCTCAGTAGTTGTGGCGCACGGGCTTAGTTGCTCCGCGGCATGTGGGATCTTCCTGGACCAGGGATCGAACCCGAGTCCCCTTCATTGGCAGGCGGATTCTTAACTACTGCACCACCAGGGAAGTCCCAGTCCCATTTTATAGATAAGAAAACTGAGGTGGAGAACATTTAAGTAGTTCACCAAAGTCTATAATGATTGTAAGTTCTTGAGATTAAAATCCAGGTATTCAAAACCTGTGCTCAATGCTGCTGTACTAGTCAGGATGGCCATAAAGACCGGGAATATAGATTTTTTTGTTTAAATAGAGGGGCTTTCTTGATCACTTCTTCTAAAATACTCTTAAGGTGCAGGTTTATTCAGTGAAAATTAGAGACACAGACTGTTACAGATTTAATTGTGTCCTTCCCAATTTCACATTGTTGAAGTCCTAATTTCCAGTACTTCAGAATGTGACCTTATTTTGAAATAGAGTTGTTGCAGACAGAATTAGTTAGTAAAGATGAGGTCATACTGGAGTAGGGTGAGCCCCTAATCTAATATGACTGATGTCCTTATAAAAAGGGGAAATTTGGACACAGAGACACATAGGGAGAACGCCATGTGAATGTAAAGGCAGAGATAACAAGTGATGTGTCTACAAGTAAAGGAAAGCCAGATTGTCAGCAAAACACCAGAAGCTAGGAGACAGGCGTGAGACATTCTTCCTCACAACCCTCAGAAGAAAGCAAAACTGCCAACACCTTCATCTTGGACTTCTAACCTCCAAAACTATGTCACAATGCATTTCTGTTGTTTAAGCCACCCAGGTGTGGTACTCTGTTACAGCAGCCCTAGCAAACTGACATACAAGCCACCTGAGGCATCACATCACAGGCGCATGAGTAGCGATTTAAAATAATGCTCCCTTACTGTACTCTATTCATTGGTGATGAGGAACAGAAGGTTGAACAGATCACATATTGTAACACAATAGCAATAAACCATTTAGTGTGCACAGCTCACCTCTGTTGCCAGACTTTATGGCTACCCTGTATATTTCCCTTAGAGAAGTTGATTCATTACAAAAAAAAATCACTAATTAGATTTATCCATCATATCAAGTAAATGCTTCTTTGGTTGAGGAGTTTAACCAAAGGAGAAGGGGGAGAGCCATACAAATTTTTGAAAACAATGAAAATTATTAAATGTGAAATCTGAAAATAAGCATTCAAGATAGTCAGCCTAGTCTGTGATGCTCTAGGAGAGTTCATCAGGTATCAACATCTCCCCTTCCAGCTCTAAACTTCTGTATTAATATTGCCTCAGAATTCATAGCTGAGGGTGCTGTGGGAAATAAACATCTGTGGTCGAGTAGGCGAGAAGAGACAAGTACATAAATAATGGTCAGATCAGTTAGAGAGTGATGTAAAACACAAGAAAGCACATATGAGGGACTATATTAACCCTGACTTAGGATAAAAAAGTGAAAATTATAAAGTAAGGTTTCGGTTTGGGAGTAATTTGGAATTTGAGAATCTTGAAGTTAGTACGGTATTTCAAATGGTAAAGAAAGGTAAAGAAAACTAGAGTTTTGGGTTTTTTTTAACCAGGGCAAGCATTTATTTTTTTGCTTGTCTAAAGACAGAGTAAATACTTCTAATATTTTTTCTTTTTTTATAAACTTCACTTTTTTAGGACAGTTTTAGATTTATAAAAACATTGAACAGCTAGTACGGAGTTTCCATAGACCATCCCCATATAACTACACTCACACAGTTTTCTCCATTAACATTTTACAGTACTGTGTACATTTATTACAATTAATGAACCAATATTGATGTATTATTGTGAACTAAAGTCTATAGTTTACATTAAGGTTCACTCTTTGTACAGTTCTGTGGGTTTTGATACATGCATAATATCATGTATTCACCATTATCATGTTAGTCAGAATTCACTTTTCTAAATTTCTACTGTGCTTCACCTATTTATTTCCCTAATCCCCCATCCTTGCCCCAACCAAAACCTTGGCAACCACTGAAACTTTAGCAGTCTGTATAGTTTTGCCTTTTCCAGAATGTCATCTAGTTGGAACCATATAGTATGTAGTCTTTTCAGACTGGCTTCTTTCACTTAGCAGTATGAATTTAAGGTTCCTCCACGTCTTATGATTTGAAAAGTAGGACTGCGTTTAGCTTTGTGAGAAACTGCCAAACTGTTTTCCGAAGTGGCTGTACTATTTTACATTCCCATCAGCAATGAATGAGAGCTCCCTATTGCTACACATCCTCACCAGTACTTGCTGTTGACAGTATTCTGAATTTTGGCCATTCTAGTTGGCATGTAGTGATATCTCATTGTTTTACTTGCATTTCCTCAATGACATATGAGGTGGAGCATCTTTGCTTATTTGCCATCTGTATATTTTCTTTGTTGAGGTGTCTGTAAATATCTTTCGTCCATTTTTTAATTGGGTTTTTTGTTTCTTTATAGTTGATTTTTAAGAGTTCTTTGTATATTTTGGATAATAGTTCTTTATCAAGTGTGTCTTTTGCAAATATTTCTCTCAGTCTGTGGTTTGTCTGTTCATTCTTATGACATCATCTTTTGCAGAGTTACAGTTTTTAATTTTAATAAAGTTCAGCTAACCAAATATTTCTTTCATGGATCATGCCTTTAGTGTTGTATCTAAAAAGTCATCACAATTCCTATGTTCATCTAGGTTTTCTCCTATGTTATCTTTTAGGAGTTTTATAGTTTTGTATTTTACATTTAGGCCTGTGATCCATTTTGAGTTAATTTTTATGAAGAGTATAAAATCTGTGTCTAGATGCATTCTTTTGCATTTGGATATCTAGTTGTTCCAGCATCATTTGTTGAAAAGACTATCTTTGCTCCATTGTATTGTCTTTGTTCCTTTATTAAAGTTCAGTTGACTGCATTTATGTGGCTCTCTTTTTGGACTATATTCTGGTCCATTGATTTGTTTGCCTATCCTTTTGTTAATATCACATTGTCTTGATTACTGTAGCTTTATTGTAAATCTTGAAGTCAAGGAGTGTCAAATTTCTGACTTTGCTCTTTTCTTTCAATATTATGTTGGCTGTTTTGAGTTTTTTGCCTCTCCATATAAACTTTAGTATCAGATTTTGGTATACATGACATAACTTGCTGAGATTTTGATTGGGATTGCTTTGATCTATGGATCAAGTTGGGAAGAAAAAGTATCTTAATATGAGTCTTCCTGTCAATGAATGTGAAATGTCTCTCAATTTATTTAGATCTTCTCTGATTTCTTTCATCAGTGTTTTGTAGTTTTTCTCATATAGATTTTATTTGTATTTTGATAGATTCATACCTAAGTATTCAATTTTGGGGGTGCTAATGTAAATGGTGATGTGTTTTTAATTTCAAATTCTAGTTGTTCATTGCTGATATGTAGGAACGCAATTGACTCTGTCCATTACCCTTGTATCCTGCAACCTTGTTACAATTGCTTAGTAGTTCCAGGATTTGAACTTTTGGATTTTTGTTGATTCTTTTGGATTTTCTACCTAGACAATCATGTCATCTGCAAATGAAGACAGTTTTATTTCCTCCATCCCAAACAGTATTCCTTTTTTTTCTTTTTTTCCTTTTCTTGTCTTATTTCTTGTCTTATTGTTAGGGCTTCAAGTATGCTGTTGTAAAGGAGTAGTCAGAGGGGACATTCTTGCCTCTACTTGATATTAGTGGAAAAGCTTCAAGTTTCTCACCATTGAGAATGGTGTTAGCTGTTGGTTTCTTGTAGATATTCTTTACTAAGTTGAGGAAATTCCCCTCTATTCCTAGTTGCTTAGTTTTTATCATGAATGGTTGGATTTTGCCAAATGATTTTTCTGCATGTATTGACTTAATCCTTTATCTTTTATTCTTTAGCTTGTTGAAGTGATAGATTACATTAGTTGATTCTTTTTCCATATTTATTGAGATATAATTGACACTGTATAAGTTGTGTACAGCATAATGGTTTGACTTACATATTTTTTTGGAAATTTATATTAATTGATTTTGTAAGTTTGTCAAACCGGCCTTTCATACATAGAATAAATTCCATTTTGTCGTGGTGGATATTCTTTTAATACATTGTTGGCTTCAATTTGCTAATATCTTGTTGAAGATTTTTATATCTATGTTCATGAGAGATATTGGCCTATAGTTTTCTTTTATTGTAGTGTCTTTAACTGGCTTTTGTATTAGGATAATTCTGGTCATATAGAATGAGTTTGGAAGTGTTCCATCTGCTTATATTTTGGGGGAGAGATTACAGAGAATTGGTATAACTTCTTCCTTAAATGTCTGGTAGAATTTACCAGGAAAACCATCTGTGCCTTGCTTTCTTTTTTGGAACGTTATTAATTTAATACTTTTAATAAATGTAGTATATTTGTATTATTTACTTCTCCTTTTGTGTGTTTTTGTTTTTGTGTGTTGTGTTTTTGTGTCTTTCAGTAAACTTGTGCATTTCACCTAAGTTATCAAATTTGTGAGTGTGGACATATGCATTGCAAAAACTGGCCTGAATTAAACAAATGCCTTATTTGACTTAATTCAATCAAATAAATTATACCTAAATTTTTTCTAAAATTTTATTTATTTATTTTGACTGCATTGGGTCTTCATTGCTGTGGGGAGCATGGGCTCTAGGCACGCAGACTTCAGTAGTTGCAGCATGTGGGCTCAGCAGTTGTGGCTCATGGGCTCTAGAGCGCAGGGCCAGTAGTTGTAGCACACGGGCTTAGTTGCTCAGTGGCATGTGAGATCTTCCCAGACCAGGGATCGAACCCACGTCCCCTGCATTGGCAGGTGGATTCTTAACCACTGTACCACCAGGGAAGTCCCTTTATACCTAAATCTTAAAAAAATTTTTTCTTAGTACTTATATCACTTAATTTAGCTGTTTAGATGAATCTCTGCCTGGCTCTAGCCAGGCACAATAGCTAGCACAATATAGCTACCACAGTAGCTGCTGCTTCCTTCTGTTCACTCCTCCTGCTCTACAAAGTACTTGCAGGCCTACATTTTGAGTCCTAGGGTGTAGTTCTCTGCCCTTTCTGGTTTCAGGAACTTGTGCTTTCTTCCCTGCTTGTACCTTCCCCCCTTTTACAGCACTTCAGATTCCCTGAGCATTGGACGATGTTCCTTTTCCTACTTTCAAGAATTATCTTCTGGTTCTGGTCTGTTTATCTGACATTTGACCTCTTCCTTCTGTTGACCTCAGTTATTTGGGTGAGGAAAAGACTCTCCTTTGAAAAATCATGGAAAAATATGAGCATGAGAGGGGATGTGTCCCTCTTGACATTTCCTTAGTTCTGTCTTGAGTTTATAGTTGAAATAGAAACATGCAGTCTTCACTGGAGGCTAAGGCAGCCTTTAAAGAAATAAATCTTCTAAGAGGAAAGATAACTTCCCTGTTATTATGAAATGCTAACTCATAAGTATGTTCCATTACAATAAATTGTCTAGCCTTTAAAAAGCTTTTAGAATTTCAACAATGAGAATCATTTCTAGAGTGAGAAGAAAAAAAATTTTCTTTCTACAGCATGATTACAAATCATTTCTCCTGCTGTCTAATGGTTTTCAAAATCATAGTGCAGTAAAAAAAAATCCCTCCACTTCCTTTGTTGAAAAAGGAAGGAACTGAAGTCATTAATGGTTCTGATGAAATTAGGAAATTCATACTCTCCCAGCCCCAAAGAGAATATGTTAAAAGTTTTAACAGCTTAAAAGTCTCTCTCAACTTCTCTCTGTGTTCATGAAGAAAACACATGAGAAATTCCCATATGGAAAGTATAGATTTTTCTTTCCCCTAATCTCATAAAGTAGCTTCTTATCTCTCCTCTCCTTTCTACAGGAGTGAACTGAACTAAACCACAGGCTACTGTCTGTTTCAGTGCACTCTGACCCATCTCTACCACTGATTATTTGCCCTGTGTTCAAAGACAAAGGTAATCAGCTTTTATGCTTCTAGAAATGTGTTGACCCTTTCTCTTAAGTATGTATACAGAGAATTTTACCAAAGTTTTGAGGCACTTTGTCAAAGATTCACCTTCTGTAATGGGGATGGGGGAGGCCACAAACACTAAGAGCAAAGCACACAGCTGCTTGGAGGAACATTGCCAAGATAAGAGCAGCTTTGAAGGATAAACTGGGAGATTATGTTAGCAAGCATGGCTAAGGCTTCTGGAGGGCTGGAGGAGGTTGCACTTCCCTATAACATTGTATTACAAGCCTAAGGGTTTTACTCTTTTCTAATGAGCTGTTTATGTTCCCTGTGGGATACCAAACACAACTTTTCTTTCAAAAGAGTAATATTCATTAAAAATGCTTTGACTTTGTGGTAAACATATTTTAGGACCTAAGAGAATCAAGGACAATGATTTCCACAAATGTCTTATCTATTAGAAATGAATGCTTAGATGGATCCAGCAGAGTCACATTGTTAGGTTTTTTGGCAAATACTTTCCAAATGGGTAACTCTTAAGCCAATAATCTACTCTGTTGTATATGATTTCAAATAAGATCTAATTTTTATTTTCTGTCATAGTTGTATTTTATTTCTTTGGAGTAGTTTCCTTTCCTAAAGTATGTAGTTCTAGGTTTTAGTGTTTCTTGAATTTTTAGTTTTCTTTATATTTTCCCTTTTGTGTTCAAGCACTGCTTATTAAAATTAAAGTTCAGAAGCTGGTACAGACATTGGTGATATATGGAATTCATATATATTCCTGCTAACATATGGGATTTAAATGAATATCTAAATTTTAGATTTTGTGGTGGTCTATATGATTTTCTTGTTACAGTCTTGCCTTCCCAATTGTATTTTTCATTGGGCTAACATTAAATTCAGTTTCCTTCCTGAAGAATACATATTGGGAAATAGACATGGATATGGTAGCCGAGAGCAATACCTACACATAGTAGATGGTAAATTTATGCTGGCTGAATGAGAAAATGAAGAGATGTTGCTGAATGAAGACCTTCAGAAAATCAGAATAAAAAATGGTTTTACCAAATATCAAAAATTGAGAACATAATATAGTTAATGTAGGTTATTGAGAATATATCATATTTTTTCAATTTTCATCATCATGGCATACTAATATTTACTTTTCTACTGTGATAATGAAATATATATATTCATTTTAACTTATTTTAAGTTATCTATGTATATATGTTATATTATGTGTTATGTTATGAATATTTAATGAATATTGAATTTACCTAGATAATATAAAAGAAAATAAGGCTACAGTTTTCAAAAGTGCATACGGTATTAGTTTCTACCTAAGTAATTTTTAAGCTTCTGTCCTTACTCAGTTTTTATTCAGCTCAAATGCTCTTTGATATTGGCCTGAACTTCTGTTGAATCAGGACACAAAAAGGATGAAAGGCTACTTTTGTTCACAAGTTTAATTCTTACATTTTTCCTTCTGTCAAAGTACATTTGTCAGAAATCTTTCTTCCTAACTGTATAGTTAATAATTACCCCTGACTATTTTGAGAATGGAACCATTTTAATATTTTTACTCCATGTAACAGAGGATATCTTTACAGCATCTAGAAGGACTTGATTGATACACTCAGGATATGGTAAGGGGTAATTTGAGAATTGCTAACAGAAAAAGAGGTTGTACATGTTGGGCAGGAAAATATCATAAATGTCCACTTGTACTATTATTCAGCTAATGCTCTATGAATTTATAACCATTTCTCTACAGTTGAATATTTAAGTCATTTCTGAGCATTTAGCTTCAATAAGCTTCTTTTTTTTGTTTCAATTTCACTAATTTCATGATCATGCCCCCCTGTCAAGGTGGGTTGATTTCTAATGTGATTATTTTATTTTATTTTATTTATTTTTTAAACATCTTTATTGGCGTATAATTGCTTTACAGTGGTGTGTTAGTTTCTGTTTTATATCAAAGTGAATCAGCTATACATATGCATATATCCCCATATCTCCTCCCTCTTGCGTCTCCCTCCCGCCCTCCCTATCCCACCCCTCTAGGTGGTCACAAAGCACCGAGCTGATCTTCTTGTGCTATGTGACTGCTTCCCACTAGCTATCTATTTTACATTTGGTAGTGTATATATATCCAACAATAAGCATTTTTCTCTAAAATTAATTTTTGAGAGCAAAATTATATGGCCCAAATATATTAGTATTTTTTTCCTTTGATGATCTATTTTTGTATGTTTTCAAAATGAGTGTATTGATGTGTGTTAACTGGGTACCATCTGTATGTGACAGTAAAGCAGCAATTTCCTCGGAGAGCGTTATAGAAAAATTTGATCTTGTCAGAGGTTATGCACCAACTGGAATTTAGAGTATAATGCACAGAACTAGTAGGCTATGTTCCCCAAAACCTTGAAAACATTTCAGACACCTGCCTGTGCTTGGTTGGTGAATATATCATGTACTTATTTAAACCCCATCTTATTCCTGAAAGTAAATGTATCTATAACAATAACTCAGAACAGACTTGACAAAACTGAGCAGAATATACATCGAATTTTCTTCCAAGTAAAAGATAGGAGGAAGCAAAAGTCACTTAAAAGTCCTTCAATTACAACTTTTTTTTTTTTTTTTTTTTTTTTTTTTTTGCGGTACACGGGCCTCTCACTGTTGTGGCCTCTCCCGTTGCAGAGCACAGGCTCCGGACGCGCAGGCTCAGCAGCCATGGCTCACGGGCCCAGCCGCTCCGCGGTATGTGAGATCTTCCTGGACCGGGGCACGAACCTGTGTCCCCTGCATCGGCAGGCGGACTCTCAACCACTGTGCCACCAGGGAAGCCCCGAAGTAATCTTATTCTTATATGTTGATGTAATATTAAAAAACAGGTAAAATTGCTGTCAGAAAATTAACATTTGGTAAGTGTTCCCAGCGTGCTATGGCCTATATCAGTCGCAGCTGGACTGCGGTAGATGGTGTGAAGTTCTGCAGTGAGAGGACCACTGAAATCAAAGGGAAGAGCAAGCTTATGAGGAGCGGGAGATGGTGGAAGCTCACAGGGTTTAAGAATTTGAGAAAAGTCAACAGCCTAAAGCTTCAAATCAAAATGGGGCACAGCTTAGGCAATCCATGTGTAAGGAGACCCTAAGGAACCAGAAAGATCCCGCATGCATGGAACCAGTGAGTGTCAGAGGGGATATGCACACCCAGATCTATGCTAGGCCATGCCAGAATTCCATCCCTGCAAAATGTGAATGCAGTAATTAAAACCTGTCTCTGTTCCTTCTTATAGATGAGAAATGGAAACAAACAAAGTATTAGGTGATGGCCCTAGCTAGTTGGAGTGAAATCACATAGGATTCTCTTTGAACATGGCAAGAGAATTCCCCCCCTTTTTTTTTTTGTGTGTGTGAACCTACTGTTTTACAAAACCTGGGTTCAGTGCTTTATCTGTGTTAGTTTATTTAACTCACACAAAACCCTATAAAGTAGATGATGCATTCTTACTTTACAGAGGAGGAACCTGGATCCCAGAGAAGTCACATATCTTGCCCAGGGGCACACAGCTATTGATGGGGTTAAGATTTGAACCCAGATCTACAAAGCTCAGGTACTTTCTATTATTTCTAATGGGTCTGAGAATGAAATGATCCAGTAGCTTAAGTCCAGTGAAGTGTTACTACATTTCCACCCCAAGGCATAGAGCAGATAAGATGGAATTCTATATCTCACTTACTCTGGAAAGCAATTGAGTTATATTAACCCACTTACCTATAAGTGATAATATAAAGACCATATTCACCCAGCTACAAGATAATTGGAATATGTTCAGGTCCAGAGCAGACCTACATTCAAGATAGTACTGATAGTGCTAATGGCATTTGTAGAGAGAATCTTAGATGTTGCTTCCAGTCTTGTGATATTTAGCATCTGGTGAGAGATGGATTGGCTCATGTTGACAAAAGTACATGTTTCCAGAGCACAACGGTTTAAATTCAGTCCAAACCAGCCCAAGCTGAACTGAATAAATCAAACCAAAACAAAACAGCTCTTACGAACAGCTGGTGACATTGTTATGCAACATTGTACTGTAGAGTTTTTGGTCAAGCAATGAAACAATCACTGACCAGACATTTACCTACGTAGTTATGTTTTTGCAAAAGAAAAATATCATATGTCAGATATGTACTTGTGAGTAAATAAGTTCCATATATATTCATCTTATTTGGCAGTTTGCATTTTGTCTTTGTTATAGTTTTAAGGTCAAAAATGATCTCCTTTTCCCCAAATTATGTCTATTTCACAGTTTCTGCTTTACTCCAAAAGACTTGTCTCAATCTTCCAATATCCATTGTGAGCTCTTGGCTCCCACAAAAATGCCATTTTTCTAAATCCTGTATTAGAGTCACATATTTTAAACATGCTAACCTAGTCATGCCATGTTATAGGTAGATCTATTGAATATTTTCACTTTTAAAAATAGAAAATCTTTAACAAGATACCCAGTGCTTTGGTAGAAGGTTCAGTTTACCTGCTTAATAGATTGAGGCTAGCTCATCTTAAAGTGGGAGATTGGAATCGACCAGAGTTGGTGAGTTCTCTGAAAGCAACAAAATCTAATAAGAGCTTGAATTAGGGCAACTTAGGCCATTCTTCCTATTACTGAAAGGTAATCAACTTTAATAGACCCACTGTAGTAAAACAGGGAGAAAGCTGCCCTCCTTAAGACCATAACAGCTGACTTCCTTAAAATGTGATAATCACACCTGAGACTATCTATTCTAGAGCCATTTTCAGTTATAACTGAAATGTGAGACAGGAAAGAACTTGGAAGAGGAGAAAAAAGCTCATCATTATTAAGCTTCTCTGTGTTGAAATCTAAGGTTCTATTTAGTATCCAGCACACTGAGGACCTTTACATAACAATCTCCCCTCCTTTTCTGCCTCTCCCTTCCCCACTGCTGGTTCCACTGCCCACTCTCAAAGCCCCTCTTTCCCTGAGCATGGTAAATATTACTGTTGTGGGTCCCTACATCAGCCCAGCCCCTGTGTAACTGGTCTCTGCTTTTCCCAACAGGATTCATTGATCTTTTCTTAATTCCATTTCCTGGGCCAACTTCGGCTCACCAGAAAACATCCCTGTACCATTTAATACTCTTCTCTTGCTGGTCTTTGAGATTTGAAAAATAAGTTATCAAGAAGCCAATCTGAAAAGGCTCCATACTGTATGATTCCAGCTGTATGACATTTTGGAAAAGGCAAAACTATGGAGACAGTAAAAAGATTAGTGGTTATGAGGGATGCAGAAGGAGAGGAATGAATAGGCAGAGCACAGAGGATTTTTAGGGCAGTGAAAATATTCTGTACGATACCATGATGATAGATACATGTCATCATACAGTTGTCCAAACCCATAGAATGTACAACACCAAGTCTGAACCATAATGTAAACTATGGACTTTGGGTAATGGTGATGTGTCAATGTAGATTCATTAAATACAACAAATGTACCACTCTGGTGGGGGAGGTTGATAATGGGAGACGCTATGCATGTGTGGAGACCTAAAACTGTTCTAAAAAAATGGTTGTTTTTTTTTATCACATATTATTTATTTGTAAACAAGCAGTTATTTGTAGTTACTTGTTTGGTGTCTACTTCCCTATTTTTTTTAAATAAAGTCTTAATAAAAGAAAAAGAATTTTAAAAAAAGAGTCACCCTTCCAAAATCTAAATATAACAAGGCCAGAATTTCTAGACTTCCCTGTTTCTACCTATCCATATGGCTCTGAGTCACAGTTCTTATTTCTTACCCTCCCACTGGTTTTGTCCACAGAACAGGCTCCTGCCTTATAACCTACTTCTGCACTTAGTATAGTCCAAAGATCATCTGAGGAAACCCTGACCTTTGGGATTCATATCACATTGTGTCAATTACACACCATTTGCAATGGAACCCCACTCTGTGCTCACCATTTCTCCAATGATGTTGGGGGCACAATGGGATCCTAAACACTTCTGCCTCTTTACTCCTTAAACTATAGTTTAATGCTTCCACTGTAAGTTAGTTTATGGGTTGTTCTGCTATTTCAATTCTGCAACCACTTCTTATTCCTGACATGGATCATAACATGCTATGCTTGATTTCCACCAAAAAATATCACTCATACAAGGCAGTTGTGTGTGGATTAGACTTACTGCATATTCAATGTCCAACCAGCTGGGACTCTGGGGCTGGAATTCAGGCTCTGTGGAAGTAAATACCTATCTACTGATTAAGGTAGATTTCTAAACCTTTAACAGACCTTAGGATGGGTCTGGACTGTGTATTACTTTGCCTGTGAATTGTTTTCTGGAGAATTCTATCTAAATCTCAGAGTCCCATGATTCTCAGAAGACATTTGAATTTTATTTATTTTATAATGGATTGAGTTCAAAATAAGGAAATTAACAGGCTTGTTGATTATGGATTTAGTTAAGAAAACATGTGCAAGAGGCAACGGAATGGAAATGACTACTCATTTACTCATTCACGCATTTATCTATTCAAGATGTGTTAACTGAGTGCCTTGTTTGAGCCAGGCAAAGTACAATATGCCTTGGATGCACAGTTAATAAAAGGGATATGGTTCATCTCCTTGTGGAAATTATAGTCTGCTGAGAGAAACAGAGAATAAATGAGAAAAACTAATGTTGGGGGAGGTCATCAAGAAGACATGACTGAGAGTTGACCGACAAGCTGGGCCCAGGCAATTGGAGGCTCCTCACCTCTTCCCCTGTCCTTGGAATGTACGTTTTGCCCACAGTGGGAGCTGATTTTAAGGACACAGTTTGAGGGAACAATGTGCTGTTGAACCATCTGGATGGTATAAGTGACTGAAACCAGTTAAAACCTCTATGTAAACTTTTAGGATTCTGGCAGGTGGGTGCAGAGATCTATTCATCTTGTGGTGCCCAAGACAAGCCTCATACGTAAGTTCCCTTGCTTATTAAACCTGCCACCTACCTATCTGGAGTGGTCTGCCTCTTTAGTCTCTCCTTGTCCTCCGTGTACAGGGCCCAGTTTCAGATTTCACTCAAGGAGCTCCTGGGGTTTCAAACCAACAACCAGCAAGTAAACATTCTATGTCTGAGCCAGCTAAAAATTGGCACTTGCCATCTACCTCTACAAGGATTAAATCACGAGCTTCGGCAGCTGCTGACCTTCAACACCCCCTGAAAGGAGTTCAGGGCGGAGATCAGGAATGAGGCACTCTGTGCCCTGGGAAAAACTGGCAGAACAGGTCTTTAGATAGTTAGATATTTTCAGGAGAAGATTTTATGAGCCCAATTCTTGCATCTCCTCATATCTAGAGAAGCACTAAAGTTATTAATGGTGACATCTGCTCCTCATGACTAGCAGTAAGCCTCTGCCAAAATGTGTGCTTGACTGCATGTACCCCCTTCACTAAAATCATATAAACCCCTGACCTTCCCCCCACCTCTTTGGAGCAGTTTCTCAGAGCTATCTGAAATGCTGTCTCCCGGGCTATAGTCCTCATTTTGCCCCGAATAAAACTTAACTCACAACTCTCATATTGTACAAGTTTTTTCACTTGACATCTGTATTTTGTATGAATAACTAATATAAGAAGTTATTTTAAAAAATTGACCTTATTGGGGTCTAATTAATATGCAGTGAAATGCACCCATTTTAAGGGTATGGTTTAATGACTTTGATAATCACAAGTCTAATCAAGATATAGGGCATTTTGATAGTGCCAGAAAGTTCCCTTGAACTCTTTGGAGTCAATACTTCCCTCCTTGATCCCAGCACCCCAAGCAACCACTGACTTACTTTCTATTAGTTGAGATAAGTTTTGTCTGTTTTAGAATGTCATATAAGTGGAAAGTTACAATACCATTCCTTTTTATCTGGCTTCTTTCACTCAGCATAGTATTTTTTAGATTTGTACATATCAGTAATTTGTTCCTTTATGTTGCTGAATAATATCCTCTTTTAGGTAGATGCCATAATTTATCTATTCACCTCTTAATGAAAATTCAACTATTTTCAATTTCCAAAGCTGCTATGACCATCTATATACAAGTCTTTGTGTGGGCCTATATTTTTATTTCTTTTAATACCTAAGAGTGGAATTGCTGAGCCATATGGTAAGAGTATGTTTAACTTCATAAGAAACTGACAAACTATTTTCCAATGTGGCTATTCAATTTTCACTCCTTCCAGCAATATGTGAGGGTATACCCAGTTGCTCCACATCCTTGTCAGCACTTGGTAATGCCATTCTTTTCAGTTTTAGCCATTCTTTTGTGTGTGTGAGTTAAGGATCTTTTTTTTTTTTTTTTTTAACTGACATATACTTGATTTAGTTTCAGGTATATGTCAAAGTGATTCAGTTATATATACATGTATTTTTTTCAGATTATTTTCCATTATAGGTTATCACTAGATATTGAATATTATTCCCTATGTTATATAGTAAATTCTTGTTGCTTATCTATTTTGTGTATAGTACTGTGTATCTGTTAATCCTATACTCCTAATTTATTTCTAGTAAGTGTGTAGTACCTCATTAATTAAAAAATTAATACCATAATAATTATTATATATTAATTATTAACTTAACATAATTATTGTATATTATTACATATAATTATATATAATTATTATATAATACACATAATAATATATTTTATATGACCCAACATATGCAAAATGTTATCAATCTAACATGTAATCAGTATAAAAAATTATTGAGATATTTTACATGATTTTTTCAAACTAAGTCCTGTGTGTATTTTACATTACAGCACACTCCTATTCTGACTAGCCATATTTCAAGGGTTCAGTAAGCACATGTGTCTAGGTATGCCACCGTATGGGGCAATGCATTTACAGTCTATTTATTAATCCTAAAGTTAAAAGCAGAAATCACAGAGCCACCTGCCCCTTGGTCTCAGAGGACATGCAAAAAATAATAATAGCAAAGAGTTCTTGAGCATTTACTTTGTGCCTGAGAAGGGCAAGTTTTACTGTGTGTGTTGAGGATCTTGCACTCATTATATGTTGTCATCCTAGCAATAAGGCGGGAGCTATTGCCCTCCTCTTTTGACGGAGTGAAAAAACTCTCCCCAGTCGGTCCCTGCCCCAGTGCCCACCATCCATCTGTCGCACCCCAAGAACACGTGACTCCCATCATCCTAATCAGGGTCAAGTAAGGAGAAGCACATGCAGGGGCAGGCACAGGTCACCTGCAAGCCAAAAATACTTTAAAAATACTATTTTTCTAATTTGTGAACATAGTAAATCTCTCTTCTTTTACTTCTCTCTGCAGTGTTTGTAGCTTTTAATGTTCACTCCCTGCATATATTTTGTTTTTAAAAGATATTGTAATTGGCATTCCATATTAAAAAATGTTTTCCAAATATCTGTTGATAATAGGTTATTCTGATATTTATCAAAAGCCAAATAGTTTGCAAGTTTCCAGTATCAGGATAAATTTTAATATCATATATAAACCTGGCTGCTTTATGGTCATCTAATAAGCATACCACCCTTAAGGTTCAGAAATTAAACATACTTCCACTGTTGACAATATACACATGGAATAAAATTAACCTATGTTTCATGATATTTATTAGTTTGGGCTGGTTATTTCAAAATTTTTGCTATAAACTTTTTGATTGTGCACCCCCTTCTATTAGTAAAACCTTTTGCGCACATCCTTACACATGTTTCTTGGGAAATTTATTTATAAATTATATACACAAAATTCTTTACTAATTTATTATATAAATGATATAAAGCACAGACATTTTAAAAGGTCAAAATGAAGAGTAAACCATATTTTAAAATATTATTAGAAGTGATGGATTTATGTTATCATTAGCTACTTTTAATATTAATTCATTAATTTATTTACTTTTGGCTGCATTGGGCCTTCGTTGCTATGCACGGGCTTTTTCTAGTTGCAGCGAGCGGGGTTACTGTTTGTTGTGGTGTGCTAGCTTCTCATTGTGGTGGCTTCTCTTGTTGCGGAGCATGGGCTCTAGGTGCGCAGGCTTCAGTTGTTGTGGTGCGAGGGCTCAGTAGTTGTGGCTCACGGGCTCTAGAGCACAGGATCAGTAGTTGTGGTGCTCTGGCTTGGTTGCTCCATGGCATGTGGGATCTTCCCAGACCAGGGATTGAACCCATGTCCCCTGCACTGGCAGGCAGATTCTTAA
The DNA here is from genome assembly GCF_059928025.1 of Delphinapterus leucas. Lineage (NCBI taxonomy): Eukaryota > Metazoa > Chordata > Mammalia > Artiodactyla > Monodontidae > Delphinapterus > Delphinapterus leucas. Next base: position 71,350,719 of record NC_143139.1, read on the forward strand.
CCACTCCGCCACCAGGGAAGTCCCTCATTAGCTAATTTTTTACAGCGTGAAATACATGTAGAACAAATTTCTTTGTTAACAATTGTGGATATAAGTCCATTGTTTAAATAGTATTAGTTATTTGAATTTCTTTGGTGGGCTTCTTGTCAGATGGGATTAGGGTGTCCTTGTCTTTAATCTTGTATTATAAGTGATGAACAGCTGGTCTAAGAGCATGAGATGCGTCAGCTCTGTATTCTTTTTGTAAATAGTTTGCTGCGCTTGCATTAGTAGCAATATTCTCAATTTGTAATCTATTCACTGGAAAGTTTTTATGCCACTTGTCCAGTTTGTAAAGTTAGGCTTAGCTAAATCTAAATTATTTAATCTGTACATACAATGAGCCTACTTAAACTGCAATAAACTGGGAGCTAACAAGTAAATGAGAGGCCCTGTGTCAGAATTCCCTCCCATTCTTTCACAGGATCCCTTTCCTCTGGGCTTGACATCTGGTTACATGACAAAGATAGCAAGTGATGACACTAGTTCAAGCATATGTTAAATATTAGTTGACCTTAACTTCTTCTTAATTGTTTCAATTAAAAGTAAACATAATTAGAGATTGTAATTTTTTTCCCCCTATCCTTCAATGGATCGTCTTGGCACCCTATGATGTTAAGCATTCCCCTCCCCTTGGGAGACCAATGGTTTACACTGTGTCGCTATCAAGTCCACATCATTGCATGTGATTTCTCTGTCAGTCAACATGTTTCACACAAAAATTAAAAAACAAAAATAAAATACTGCAATATGCTCTGTTTTATAGCTCTCGGTTCCAGCCAGATGAATCATAATATGTGCTATTGGTCATAAAATAAGGATGAAGTTGGGTGCTCTTTGCAATCCTACAAGTTTAAGAATAACAATGTGAAACAGATGTACTTCTGAGGTCACATAAAAGTTAATACCTTCTAATTTCAAAAATTATTTTACTGGGAAACTTTGGTAAAGCACAAACTTGTTTAAATGTGTCCAACAATTTCTAAGTACTTCTAAGTGTCATTTATTAATATTGCTCAATTTACAATTTCATGGTAAAAAATTCAAAACAATTACCTGGCATGTTTCTTGGTTTCAGTGTCCTTGCCATCTTCATGAGAAGCTAAGAAGTTTATAAGTAAAGCAACTGTAGAACAGAAAAAGACAGGATGTAGGTAGCATCCAAATAGCTTCCTCCTTCTATATTAAAACTAGATATAAAAGCCTCCTAAGTATGACTAGAGAAGAGCTTAGGATAAAAATAAATGGGACCATCTTAACCAAGTTCTTTCTATCTGAGACATCTCCGCTCACACATTGGAGTATTGGGTTTTGTATAATGCAGACAAATATTCCCTTAGTGTGAAAACAGAGAACATGAGTACTATGGGAGATCAGGGAAGGAAGAGATGAATATGTGTCAAAACCAATCATGGAAGTAGCAGAGGAGAGATGCTAAGCAATCCTGATTTGCCCCAGGCCTTACCATTCTTGCTTTAACTGGATATTCTTTGATCCTGAGCAATCTTCTCATTCACTTGTTGTTGATTCCCTAGAACAGAGACTGGCAAACTATGGTCCACAGACCATATGCAGCATGCACGTGTTTTTGTAGGTCCCAAGAATGGAGAAGAATAAAGGTTCATGTTTGTGAAATTTGTATAAGATTGAGATTTCAGTCTCCATAAATAAAGTTTTATAGGAACACAACCACGCTCATTAATTTACATGTTGTTGATGGCTCCTTTCATACTACAGCTGCAGAAGTGAGTAGTTGTAGCAGAGACTCTGTGGTCCAATACCGACTATCTGGCTCGCTACATATGAAGTTAGCCATCCACATTTTAGAAGGTTGCCTGACCTTTTTATTTGGCTTGAATGAGCATTGTTTTCTTATGGGAGGCAGGAAGAGAATTAATATTTATAGAGTACTTATTTGCTAAGTTATTTCACCTAGTCCTAATAACAACCCTGTCTGACAGACATTAACACTCCATTTCATAGATTAAGGAACTGATGTTCAGAGAGTTTGAGCAATTTATAAGATTGTGTCAGTGCCTATAGATTTTGGAGCCAGGTCTCAAATACCTGCTTTACTGTATTATGTTATTTCCCACAAAAGTAGATTTGCCCAAGAAAGTAGATTTGCTATGCCAATCTAAAAGAAAAGATGAATAGAATTGTGGGATTGTGGGAAGGGAGTCAGCCGTTTAATGAGTAGTCTCAGAAAGACTGACTCTGAGCTTATGACAGGAACGTAGCCTTGGGTACTTTTCATTACCCTTGTCTTTCCCTATAGACCCTGTTTCTCCTAAGGATGAAGACTCTTATCAGTAAGACCAAAGTCATTTATAATAAAGTATCTTTCCATACTATCTGAATAAATCTTTATTACGTGAAAGAATATGAACCTTAAACTGCATTCAACAAATCTTCCCAATTTTCCAATATACAATTAAAGAAGCTCAATTTAAAAGTCACTCTCTGTTTTCTTTTTTAATGTCTACAGATAATATAGCAGTAGCTGCAGTAATGGGAATCTAAGAAATCAAATTATATTTTGTCATTGACTGATCTCCGAAGGCATATTTCCTTTAGAAACTGGTCTTTGAAAATTCACTGAAAAATTTATCGTGCTTTAAATGAAAGGAGCTAAAATATAAAAGATGAGGATTATATCTTTATGTAGTGGCTGAACCAAACTGCAGTATAGCTTAAAGGTTAACTGTCTCTCTTATTGATCCAAATCATCACAGCAAAATAGACATTCAGAGAAATGAACTAATACTTACTAAAAATAAATGTTGGCCATGTTGTAACCTATTCATTTTCTGCATGTTGATATGACCCAGATTTGACTTGGAAGGAATAAAATGTCTCTCTGTATAGCTGTCAGTAGTTTCCTTATCCTTACCATTATTTTTCTCAAATCATTTTTTGGTCAACTTTCTCTCACTATTTTATTTTTCTTCCCCAGAAGAAAGAAATGTGCAAGTGCTAATTATCTTTTGCTTACTTCTTTATTCCTGTTCTGCCTCCAAGCCTCCCCATATGCAACCCACTGCGCCCTACCACCCATCCCATTGTATTATTCCTTAGGAAGCTAACTGTGATGGAAATAGCCACATTGATACAAGGGTTGTGGGGCATCTGAAAGCAGGACAAAAGCCTTAAATCTAGAAACTCTAAGGGGATGTTGTTCAAGGTCAGGTGGTAATCAGAGAGACAGCGGTGGACATTCTAAAGGTGGAAGTTCTAAGCATGGAGGATTAGTCCCTGTATAGGGGTCACCAAAGAGAAGATGCTATAAAAATATGTCTTCTCATCAATGTAGTAATATCTAGAGAAGCAAACCAGAAACAACAAACAAACGAAACAGTAAAAAGCCAACATTAAGGGAACATTTTAATAATTGTGCTCTATCAACACAGTGGCATTTCCTATGCCCTTTAAGATAATTTTAAGGCTATGCTCAATAAACCATCAAACTGAATAGGAAAACATTTATGAAATATTGTAAGTAGAATAGGGTTCAAAATAGGGTTCTCGGATTACAAGAATGCTACTGACTTAGAGAATTTAGGCAGAGAGAGGGAGAAAGAGAAAGAGACAGAAAATCTAGGATTGGTGGGGGGAGAGAGAGAGAGAGAGAGAAAAGAAGAAGGGGAGGGGAGGGGAGGGGAGGTAAGGGGGAGGGAGGTAGAAAAGATAAAGAAATATTGAACAACCAGGTCTCCAAAGACAGGAGAAGGGACAGTTCCGTTGATCTGGAGATCAGAAACTAATACCAAAACACTATGGGCTTCCCTGGTGGCGCAGTGGTTGAGAGTCCACCTGCCGATGCAGGGGATGCGGGTTCGTGCCCCGGTCCGGGAAGATCCCACGTGCCGTGGAGCGGCTGGGCCCGTGAGCCATGGCCGCTGAGCCTGCGCGTCCGGAGCCTGTGCTCCGCAACGGGAGAGGCCACAACAGCGAGAGGCCCACGTACCACAAAACAAACAAACAAACAACAACAACAAAAAACACAGTGCTGGGAACTGAGCAGACAATAAATACTTTGACAAAGTAACTAGGAATGAATGAATATTTTCTACTTTTATGAAGGTTAAACCTAGAGAATTTCATTATATTACCAGACTCCTTTCTTTGAATACCATTTGAGGGGAGCATTCTCATCATCATTTCATTAGTTGGGGAGATCGATAGATAGATAAATTATTAAAAAATATATTACCTCAGATATAAGCACTTTCCTTCATAGCAAACCTTAATAAATATGAAAGTTGAGAAATGATCTTTGTGTCACTTCAGGTTCTGTGATTGCAATCTTTCAATGAAAAACAGAATCTCACTTAAGAATAGGAAATATCACAGCTATTTAAAAAGTGAGAGACTAAAACATGAATTCCAAAGAGTAAGACATTTGCCTCATTGATTTTTAAAAGTACAAAGTGGCTGTCAAGCCTGTTAAAATTTATAAAGTTTACATTTTATTTTTGGACTTTATCATGCTTTTGTAATGGTATAGATCTGTGCAATGAGATAATAGAGGTAATTGAAAATAAATATATATGCTTGAGGAATAGACTGTTTAGGGGTATTATTACCACTCTTTGTTTTTTTTGTTTTTTTTTTGGTTTTTTGTTTTGTTTTTTGGCGGTACACGGGCCTGTCACTGTTGTGGCCTCTCCCGTTGCGGAGCACAGGCTCCGGATGCGCAGGCTCAGTGGCCATGGCTCACGGGCCCAGCCACTCCGCGGCACGTGGGATCTTCCCGGACCGGGGCACGAACCCGCGTCCCCTGCATCGGCAGGCGGACTCACAACCACTGCGCCACCAGGGAAGCCCTAAAAGCTACTCCTTTTTACACGTAGATGAGCAGAATAATTTTTCAATCCTGTTATTATTAGTCATGTTGTTAGTGCCTGTGGATGTCAAAGGTATGCAGATAGCTTCTAAGCAGATACTGATAGAATGAGCGGGTGGCAGACCTCTTTGGAATATTTATCTACCCATTATCATGTCTCTCCATCTCATCTCAGGAGGATCATCGACAATTATACATAACAGAAGTGTCTTCTTTTTTTAAAAAATTTCATTTATTTATTTAATTTATTTATTTTTGACTGTGTTGGGTTTTCGCTGCTGCGTGTGGGCTTTCTCTAGTTGCAGCGAGCGGGCGGCTACTCTTTGTTGCAGTGTGCAGGCTTCTCATTGCAGTGGCTTTTCTTGTTGCGGAGCTTGGGCTCTAGGTGAGTGGGTTTCAGTAGTTGTGGCTCGCGGGCTCTAGAGCGCAGGTTCAGCAGTTGTGGCTCATGGGCTTAGTTGCTCCGTGGCATGTGGGATCTTCCCGGACCAGGGCTCGAACCCGTGTCCCTTGCATTGGTAGGCGGGTTCTTAACCACTGCGCCACCAGGGAAGTCCCCAGAAGTGTCTTCTTTTGAGCAGATTTGTGTGTGGATGTAGGTATGTCTGGTGGGGTAGGTTTGGTGCTTTTTCAGGATTTGGGATAGTGGGAAAAGTATGCATGTTACAGGTTAAACTCATTTATAATTTGGGGACAGTGGACAGCTTAAGAGAAAGATAGAATGGAGTTGCTCAATCTCTTTGTTGGCTCTGATATAATAAACTTTTAAAACTTCGTGCTGTCTCTTTTCTTTTGCAGGATTTATCTTAAAATAAGAATGTGCATCACAAAATGACACGTGTACTTATCACTGTGTGTTATTTTAGGGCTAGATAGTAGACTTACATTGTAGACTTTCATGATCTAATAGCATTGCTTAAAATTCAGTGAAGAGCATCTTAGGAAACTGTACCTTCAGATAACAGTGTTTCTATAAACTCAGCTTTAGATATTATACTCACCAGATTATGTTAGATTTACATTTTTGCGTTACCTTGATAAGCTCTACAGCAATGGTGGTAAAGTCTTTAAAGTGCCATGGTCTTTGCTTTTGTTTCTGATTTTAATTTTTAAAAATTATATTTGCATATTGTTTAGAAAGTTAAACAGGTCTACAAGGCTTCTTCTTGCTCCCTCTTCTTGTTCCTCTGTTCCCCACCACCGTTTATTCTTTACATACCCCTAAGTCTCTAAGTAGTATTCTTAAATTAACACTTTTGGTTTTTCAGTTGTAGGTATTTCCCAATATGAAGGATGAGAATTAGGTCTTTTAAATCCCCACTCCACTTCCAACTGCCCCCGACCATCGACACACACATTCATCTCTTCCTGTCCTCTCAATGTAGCTAATTAGGGCAAGGCAAATCTTTAGTGTTTATTATTTCTGTGTAAACAATTTAAAAGGTAAGCTGTATTGTGAACTATGGTACAACTTTTATTTTCTGTGGATTTAGTTATTATCTCATTCCAATTGTTTACTTTCCCTTGTATCTCTTGACAAATGACCTCCCCAAATCATTCAAACTAATAAACAGAGCAGGTATTTTAACACTGCATTCTTCTTAGACACATCTATCTTGGAGCCTTCTGTCTTCCTGCTCAAAACAGATTAATGGTTCTCTAAGTCTGCTACCGGACTGCCATCCTGGGATATTTCCCCATCATCCTGGATATTCTAATTGCCTCTTTCCTTATTCTATCCCATTTCCTTAAGCCCACATCTTCCTTTTACTTGGTTTACTTTCTGGGTTTACATCTGGATATTATACAATCAAATCAGCCAAACTAATATTGATTTAAGTTTTGAGACATTTTAAATGTTTAATAATTCAAACTGTGTGTATCAAGTTGATTGCAACAATTAAAATCAGTCTTTAAGATAATTACTAGACCCACCATACTTTAATTTGGTTAATGTGAGTGACCCACACACTGCAGATTTTGTTTCTTATGCTTTGATTGCTGGTTTTAGGTTAATGGCAGAAATTTTCCTTTTGTTTTCACATCTTTGCAGTTCAACTTGTAGATTTCCTTGTCCTTTTTCAGTGATGCTTAATGCAACCATTCATGCAATACTAAGGTTACCAGAGTCTTTTTTCTTGTCTCTTAATTTCCCTGTAGGAGTATAAAAATAAACCCACCCTTAGACGACAAGCTCAAGATTCTCGAAATTTATATGATTTTTCCTTTTTCTTTTCTTCATGTCTTCAAGTAGCTGCCAAATTCTGACTCTTCTTTCTTTAAAATATCTATAGCGACTTCTCCTTTGTTTTTCTTTCCTTTCCTCAGCAGCGTGTGGATGAGTACATTTGGTAACTGATTCCTGGAAATAGCCTGACTCATATTTATATAAAAGAGTAAATGGATGAAATTAATGACAATTTTGGACTAACCTTTATTCTCTTCAAGTATGGTCCCTTAGCTCATGTAGATGACCAGGCTAATCAAACCTGGGTGATGGATTTAGTCATTCTGTGGGCCATTTCTTATTTTTTTCTAAAATTTTTATTGGAGTGTAGTTGATTTACAATGTTATGTTAGTTTCAGGTGTACAGCAAAGTGAATCAGTTATACATATATATATATATATTTCCAGGGCCATTTCTTATTTTTTTGTTTTGATTTCTTGATCTCCAAACATTCAGCAAATATAAGGAATAAGCAGTTACTTGGCTGAGTGGGACTCATTTTAAACACACTTTAGCCACTATTTTTTTTTTACCACTATTATTTTTAATAGACCCTTTATTCCACTTTCAGAGGCAGCTACTGTCAGTACTGCTTAAGTATTGTTGGCCTAATCCATACAATTACTGTTAACAAAGGACCAAGGATTTCAGGTGGAGTGATATAGGGAACAGAAAAAGAAAGTCAGTGTTTCTTGTGTACCTTTTATGTATCATGCATTATGGTATGTACTTTCTTATTTCACACCTACTAGAATGGAAGCTAGGTGGACAGGGATTTTGTTTTGTTCACTACTGTATCTTGGGTGCTTTGGACAGTGCCTGGCACAAAGTAAGTTCTAAATGAAACAATGAATAGATGAATATGACACCTTGTTTAATCCTGACAGTAGTCCCTTATGTCCTGTTATCAAAAAGTTTAAGTAGTTTGTTTTCATTCTCATAGATAATAGTAATAATTAACAGGTGGGATTCAAATTCACATTTATATGACTTCAAGTTTATGCTTTTAAAAAATATTACTTTGGACTGAATTGAAAGTTCTTTTCTGTTTAGAACCATACCTTTCACATGGTAATCATAAAACACAGGAAATTGTTGGCTAAAACACGGCAAAAAATGAAAAAATAAACAAAAGAAGGGTCCCTTACATAAGTTTAAGTACTTTTATTCATTAGTTTTCATCAGGATTCTATCTTTTGCCATGTCTTGGCACAGAACTTAATGCTTATTTTTAAATTTTCTCTTAACAAAATCTACCCTGTTGTCTTCTTGTGAGTCAGGAGAGTTGCCAAAGGGTGTGGTGTTCAGTGGTTAGATTTTCAGAAATCACTCATGTTGTTTACTTCAGCTTTCATTGTAATTAAACAATGATCTGCTTTAGATATTATCACTTGACAAGCACTATATAAAATACTGCACTATACCTGCACCTGATAAAATGCAGAATTCAAAAAACTCCATCACTTTATTTCAGAAATGCCTGGTAGAACTTGTTTCAGTATCTCAATGTAGCTTGAATAAGCTCAAAGCTATGGGTACATGTAAATGGACTCCTCTTTTTATTTAATGTGATAAGCAGATCCTATTACTTGTTCCCCTAAAAGAAATCCTGATTAAAACGCCATTGTTAGTTTTGTTTTTTCAATTACCCACAGAAATTTCACTGTCGAAGGAAGTGCGATCGTATTCTATAAAGAGCAATGAGCTTGGCAAAGCTGATCTATATCTGAGTCATATCTTGACCAACCCAGTAGCTGTGAGAACTTGAGCAAGTCATGCAATTTCTCTGAGCCTAAATTGATCCATATTTGAAATGTGGACCAAAATCCACATACTAACTGTCCTTTGGGGTTGTTGTGAACATTAGGTGTGAGAGTATATATGGTGAAAGTACTTTATAAATTGTAAAACATAAAACAAATGTCTTTTATCAGTTAGCTTTATAATTAACATTTGGATTCATGGCAACTTGCTTGGTGAGCTGTTCTCAAGCGTTAAGAATGGTGCAGTTTCATACTTCCACTATAATCAATAATAATCTATTTCCCTCTTTCCTTTTCTCATCTTTTCCTTCCTGCTTCCTTCTAAAAACTGATTTGAGACACATTGCAAGTAAAATATGTGTAGTATGATTAACAAAGCAGAAATGGAAAGGAGTTTGAATAACGAAAAGTGAATTCTAAATGAATACTAAGAGTTAACGTGGATAACACTAAAACTGAGAACAAACTTTGGATTGTAGATCTTCATGTTAATAGTGTAATGACTGCTGTTTACTAGGATGATGCAGAGGCCCTGACAGTTTCTAAGCAGAATTCTAATTCATCTTAGAAAAATGAATTCTATCCATGTTACTTTGACTGTGTCTTCACATATTCAATTAATATGTACCAAACACTTATGGTGCATTATACACTGTGCTAGGCCCTGAGTAAAGAGTGGGGATCACAATGGACATGCCTTGACATCAAGTCAATTTGGGTGAGAAACACGGACATGAAAAAAACGCATACCTAGTAATTAAAACATATAATCTTATAAATAGTAACAAATAATAAGGAGGGAAAAACAGGGGCAACCTATTTTAAAATTTGGAGGGGGTCAGGCACATGCTCTCCAAAGAAATATTTGGGTATATTTTAAACATTTATAATTTTCTAAAAATTAAGCATCTTTACTTTTGTTTAATTAAGACTTTTCCTATCATCTTGCCTCTTTCCTATCAACTCCTCCGTCCTCCCATTCAGGCACAAAGTAGGAAAGAAGAGGGCCTGAAGCAGGCCCTACCTGGGGGAGGGAATGCTTAACGCTAAAATCAAATTTGGAGTTTTGATTAATATGTTGGACAAGACATTCTAGCTATTGAATAGAGACTGAGTTTGAGACATAAACTGACAGCAGGGGCATCTATTAATATTAAGCAGAGAAGCCATAGAATTGGCCAAGGTTTTCTTCTACGAGCAGGGGAAATTACCCTGAATTAATTTTAGTTACCCTTGGGAGACAAAATTAAAATTACCTTTGCTATTACATCAGGAGTTACGAATTAGGGAGGGTTACAGCAAATTGAAGGGCAATAAGAGTTGAGGGCTGAAAATAAGTGGGAAGTTCCTTTTCCAAATATGCTTAAAAGAGAGAAAGTAGATTGAGAGGGAGGCAAACCATGGTGAGTTTTCTTTTTTTAAATATTGGAAAAATCTGAGCATATTTACATGCTAAGGGAAAAGAGTAAAGAGGTACTGATGGTGAGAGAGTGGATGATTTGCGTATGTGTACTAATTCTTGAGTTATGTAGAACATGTGGTCAAACACGATCCTCATTCCTGGATCATGAATAATCAAGAAATGTGCATAATCAAGAAATGTGTGTTTTCTTCACTTTATAAATTACCTTCCTTTCCAAAATACTCGTTTACTCTTTGTCATCTGCAAGTCAAAGAATTCAGTATTCCTGGTGAAATTACTCTAATTTAACAATAAATTGGAACTTATTGGAATCTTGGAGGATTGAATCAACACATAAGCTCCAGAACAAACTGTTTTATTCATTTTTACTGTATAAGTTTTATTCACTCCTGCATTCCCAGCAGCTGTAACAGTAGCTGATGTATATACTAAAACATATTTGGTGAATGAATAGTAGCAGAAACCTAAGGGTGAAAAATAGTGAGTGAAAAGCTCCTCATAGAAAACAGTAATACCAGGTCATAGCCTGTTTGAGTCAATCAGTTATAAAAATCAGAAATCAGTAAGCCTGAAAAAAAATTGATCTTTAAATGAACATTACTTATGTATGCATTCAACATACTTTAATGTGAACATTACTTATGTATGCATTCAACATACTTTAATAACATAGTTATTGAATTTTTATTTATTAAAAATGAGACTGATGAGTAGGTTTACCTATACTTTGCCTTTACCAACAACTCTGTAAAACAGGATGGATAAGAAAGGAGAGAAGGGAAACATGTGTCTAGATTGCTGTTACTAAACCAATGGTGGGACCAACGGTAAAATCCACGTTTCCAGATTCAAAGATGTTACATAAGATAAATTTCTGCAGGCATGAAATTCCTTCAAATACTTTTTAAAGAGAAGGCTATCAACATTCCAAAAGCACTATCTCATAGTTTAGTCTAAATGCTGCTCCCTTAAATAGAGGAAATAATTTGAACTCCATCATTTCAGACCTGTGCTTATTCATTCAGTTATCTTAGAGTTGTTTGTTTGTTTTGGTAGTTTTGTTTTTAATGCACGCAATTTAACCAAGTGAGTATTATCATGAACCATATGGATATAGAATTCTGACATTGGAAATTATGGGCTGGATTCAACAAAGAGATCATGATTACAGCCTTTTTATTGTATACTTTCTCCCTCTTCATTTTTGGCATGTAAATGGCATCCCTGTTTATTATCTCAGCTATGTTCACAATTTAACCACCGGTTTTAATAATAATTATTATTATATTTATAGAAAACTGACAAAGTAGATAGTTTGCTATTCACAAAGTTACAGGTTTTCTATAAATAAGGAAGGTGATAATTATAATAGTAAAACATATTTTGCATGTGAATAGCAGAGCACAAGAGTGATACTTATCTCTTAAGCTTTAGTGTGAAAAGTAACTGGTTACAGGGATCAGTTTCCGTATTTAAACAGCCTTTCAGTAAGATTATCCTAATGCTTCCTGTATACTAAACAATAATCAAACAAGAATGGAAAATGTGACACATTCGTAGTTAGTAGATGCTATTGTTAATTTTTTTGTAGCACTGTGTCTTTTGGTAAGGTTTTAAGAAGAGACCAATGCTAGAATAATATCTCTGAATAAGAGATAAACTTGTTCTTTTCAGTCATTTCTTTAGCCTGCTAAACTGCACCTAAAGATCATAGTCTGGATCTCGTATATGCTAAGGCTAACTTGAAGACTGTCTCAGGGTTTGCAGATTAAAGCTCATATGTGTTCTGGTTAACATTTTCTAGATCCCTCCTCTTTCTTCCCCTTTGTCTCAGTTTCCCTCTCCCTTACTGAGGCTCCCTGAAATCATCTCCCAAATAAACTACTTACACTAAAATTCTTTTAAGGAAACCAACCTAAGACATAGGTATTCATAGTTGGAATTTACATAATTATATATATATATATATATTTAAGGCAAACAGCATTCAAATCTAGAGCCATCAGTTGGAAATAATAATAATGTTGATAAAAATTACTGCCGTTTTATTGAATCTTTGTTAGGTAATCATGTGGAAATCATGAGTTTAAATACTTTTACATATTAATGTTATCTCCCCCAACATCTCTCCCGATGAGGTAATTATATTATCATGACTATTTTATAGATGAAGATACTGAGGCTTAAAAATAGTAAGTCACTTTACTGAGGTTCCATAACTAGTCATTATTGTAGTCAAGATTTGAAGCCAAAGCTCCTATCACTCAGCAGAAAATCCCCTCAAATGACAAATTCTTTAAAAAATTAGGTCCCCTCAGAATATGTATGTATATCCTTGTAAATTTAAAGTATTATTTTTATATTTAATTTGTTTCAAACCTTAACTTAACTCGTATTGGTTTGTGTTGCTGAAAGTTTCATGATAAATAGAAATAAAGGTTTTGTTTCCTTTAAAAAGTAATTGAGGGCTTCCCTGGTGGTGCAGTGGTTGACAGTCCGCCTGCCGATGCAGGGGACGCGGGTTCGTGCCCCGGTCCGGGAAGATCCCACATGCCGCGGAGCGGCTGGGCCAGTGAGCCATGGCCGCTGAGCCTGCATGTCCGGAGCCTGTGTTCCGCCATGGGAGAGGCCACAACAGTGAAAGGCCCGCATATCACACACAAAAAAAAAAGTAATTGAATTTTGACCATGGACAATAGTAACCATTATAAAGATTTCTTCAAAAGAACAAATGAAACTTGAGGCATGACAGTAATATGAGTCATCCACCTCTTGCACAGTTACTTTTCCTAAGAAAAAAGGCTTGAGTCCAATAGGTTGAAATAATAAAGTGATATCTTTTTTGGAAAAGAATCTTACTTCTGGTTTGTTTTAAAAAGAGGAAGTTCTTATTTTCTGTAAAAACGGAGCCAATGGCTCATAGTAACAAATTCAGGATTAAACTCATATTTGTGGAACAGCAAAAAAACCCTGGCCTTTTTAGCCATCATTGGTTTAAAATTAACCAGACAAGATTGTGTAATCATAGGGACCCTGCTATGATGGAAACAGAAATATAAGCAAGGTTTTCAAGATTTAAAAAATTACCTAGCTTCTGAATATTCAGTTGTGCTTTGTAAATATAGCACTCTTTAGTAAATACTGAAAAAAATAAAAACACTGACACGAATCACTTATATTTATTTTGGTAGTACCATCATCGTAGTGAAAAAAATATTAAGTACCATTTTGAAGAGCTTAAGTACTAATATCAGGCAAATATTTGACTAAGGTTCTATTTCTATACAGGGAGGTTACATTTCCATGACTCTGGAAAATTTTTTTCCGTTCTTTTCTCTTTCCTTCTTCCTTCCTTCCTTTCTTCTTTCCTTCTTATTTTCCTCTTCCCTCCTTCCCTTTCTTTCTTCTTTTGGAAATAAATGACATAATTTTGTTTTACTTACAGTCAAGTTTATATACACCTTTTTCCCCAGATATACCCAAAGTCAGAGAGAAAACAGAAGACAAATTTTCAATTTAAGTTCATTATAATTATGCAAGAAAATATTGTAAAATAGAAAGTCAGTATTTAAAAATTCAAACACATTGTTTATTTTCTAAGGGAAAGAAATACCAGGAAAATAGCACACTTAGGAAAAAAAGTGCTATGCAATTATTTATGTGAAAATCTGCCAGAAATTTTTTATTTTTAGTAATTGTAATGTATTTGCAAAAATAATTTGATCTTATATAAATGGATAGAGCAAATACATCTCTCAAGTTCTAAGTAATAACTCTTTCATCATATTTTGCTTTGCATTACAGTTAGTTACATACGTATCTTCCAGCCCAACTAAATTTTGATCTTTTCAGGGGGAGGTATCATTTAATTATTGAATGAATATGTATTGTACACCTATCCTGTGACAAATTGTGTGCTAAGACTTAGAGATAATAAGGACAAATGAAACAAGGCCTCTGTCCTTATAGAACTTGGAAAAACAGAGTGTGAGGGAAAATGATTAAAGGGTAATCAGATCAATGCTATATAGCAGTATATACATAGTAATCTAGGAGCTCAGAGAGTAATACTCAACCCAGTCTCACAGAAGCATTGAGAGAGGGAGAGTGGGAAAGAGACAGGTTGCCAGTAAGAATTAAATTAGTGTCAGCTGAAATGTAAAAATGCACATATTTATATTAGTTATAAAGATGATACAAATTTAATTATGAGATTCATGAAAGCTAACTTGAATATTCATGTAATAAAACACAAATATTGATCACAGGAACATAGTGCATTTATATGAACATAGCGAAGGTCAGTGGAATTTCTCTGGCAAATTTTATCAGAACAGAAAGCTAACTGAAGCAAAAAATATTCAGCATGGTTTATCCAGTTTTGCTAAAATAATAAATTAAATCTCAAATTTGTATCTGGTGATATGTTTTATAGAGACTGTCTTTAACTACCATTTCATATTTCAAGTAAAACATGTTGAAAGTAGAGAAGCCAAATATTCAGCTGATCTATTTCCTTTAGCATTCTTACCAGTGCACGAGTTTGTGTGTGTGTGTTTTTTCAAATGCATAAGCTTTTGATTACCTGTGAAATGAATTCAGAACAGACAAGCCACGGGGAATCAGATGAACTTTTTGCCTTCCTTCATGAGGCTGAATTCCTGCAGAGAGTGTGTGCAAATGATGCATTCAAGTTAAGTTCTTACCAAGAAGGGAGGTGATTATCCATGGGATGATATAATGCAGAAGAAATAATGCACTGTCACAATACACTTTTTGGATCTAAACTTCTTGAAGTCAGGAATAGCATTTTATGCTCCGTATGCATCTATCCCCCCAGCATTTAGCACAGCACTGATTGTATTAGGTATTCAATGAATACTCGAATGATGGATCAATATTTCACTTTATAGATTTGGAGGGTATGCTTCCATTTATTTTACACTTGGTTGTTTCATCTGTGCTCCTCCATTATGGATATTAATGTGATGTTACCAGGCTATTGTCCCACCTCAATTCCTTTATTATTTGTGTCCCTTCAAGTCCAATGATAACAGAGGGTAGAGGTTGTAGTATGTCCAAATTATAAAGAGATTTTTGTAAATGCCATCATACTTCCTGCAGTTGTGGGATTATGGCTTTGGATAGCTCTAAGATCAGCTCAAGGAAAGACATTTGATGAGCCTTAGAGCTATGCATCCTTTCTCTAATTGCAATGTACAGACTCTTGTTTCAGTAACTCTCCACCCCCATCACCATAACAGGCGTTAACAAGAGAACAAGTGTGACCTTCATCCTCAGTTCGTCCTAGAAACACTAATCTTTCTATGTAAGTCTCCAGTTTTACACCTCATACCTTATTACATAAAATACCCTTCCTTGAGCATTGCTAAGTTTCCAAGTGGTGTGGGGCTTTCTTCAACATGTTAGCACCAAAATCTTTGTTTTGGTTTTCCCTGATAAAGCAGAGCAATTAGATTAGACAAATACCAATCTATGTAAACCCTATATGTCAAGTTCAGGGGACAGTTAATTGGACAATTATTTTAAGATAACAGAAAATGCAGGTGATTGCTGTGTGGTCAATATAATAAATAAGGAGATTCAGGATGATAGAGAATTGAAATGGTGCCAGCTGCGGCAGAAGAGGAAATGAATGATATCGATGAGAACAGATTTGAAAATCCTTGCCAGTTAAGTGAAGAATCCAGAACGGCTTTTCTAATTTCTATTGGCATCCCTCCAAAAAGCCTATTTATTTCCTACCACATTTCTTTAACCACCTAAACCTGACCCCCAAGTAACTAATTAAGTGGTCAGCCTATGAGGTGACCATTTTATTTAGAATATGTAAGAAAAGTATTAATAGCATTCAGTACTTCATGGTATGACCCTTTCATTCTAATACACACTTCAAAACCTCTTTTCTTCTAAGCATTTGCAGTTTGTATCAAGTGGGGCCATTTTATTAAATAGGTTTTCAGTGAATGTACTTGCTTTGGTAACAAGAAGACATTAGTTTGCCTCTTTCCTGCCCTTGCATCATAGTTCTGCAGAGCTGATTTGAGGACTACTCTCCAGCTGAGTTCAGAGGAATAAAGAGTGAGACAAGAAGCTGGTGCAAAGCCTGCTACCAATGATGACAATAGCCTGGATAGAAAAATAGCACACTGCTATCCAGCCTTTTACGGGAGCTAGGGGGTGAGTTGCTTTGAAAGGACAAAGCCTTGCTTGAAGCCATCTGTTTCCAAAGATCTTTTCCTTGCTCTTTAGCTTGTCAAGTTTACCAAGGCCAGCCAGGGTTCAGGAGGTAGGGGAAGCCCATTTGTAATGCTCAGGCAATCTCCAGTCACAGGTGAAAAATCATGCAAAGAACAGGAAATACATAAAACATGCTCAATCAAATTATTTAAACGTATTTGTTAGTTCATTCATTCGTTCATTCATTTTCATTTTAATGGAAAAAGTAAGAAAACAAACAAAAAAGAAACCACAGCTCAACTGCATTAAGGATTCTATAGGAGCCACGTTCATTTTCCTCAAAATAGAAATCCCTCTTATATTATACATCATCTGATCATGGAAATAAAGGTGGCTGCTCATTTATTTTAGTTCCTGCCCCTTCCCAACTTGGTTTAGAAGAAGAAATTACCTTTGTCCCCTTTGAACTAAAGTAAGGCAGGCACAAGTCTGACGTGGGATAACGTCTGCAAAAGAGCTGATTAAATCTCTCTTTCTTCTTGAGATGAAAAGGATCTTTAAAAACAAACTGAGGTTTTCTATCTGTAGGTATTAAATTCTCCCATTGCATTTGCTTTAGTTCATTGTGGCATTTGTGTGGTCTATTACAGCATCTTTCATGTAGCAGATCTAAAACCCTCTTTGTGTAGTTGAAGATAATGGCATCGTGTGCTATAGGTTTTACAGATCCTGTTTTCAAGCCGGCAAGCAGCCCTTTGCAGAGAGAAGCTGCCATGCTGATGTGAAACGTTTCTTTTGCTGGCTGCGGTTTAATTCTCCATTCACTTTAGGAATTGCTTCTTACAAATAAAATGTTTGATGGCTATTTTTCCCTCTCTGTCAGGCCTAAAGCAGAAGTTGCGAAATTTAAGGGTAAATAAGAACCATCTGGAATGTTTGTTAAAATGTTGACTCCTGGGATCCTCAGCTAAGACGCTGATTTAGTAGGCATGGAGGTGGGACCCAGGACGCTACTTTATAAGTGAGCAGTCAGTTGACCCTGATGCAGGAGGTCATTTAGAGACACATTGGCCTAATTTAACTCTGGAACAAAGCGAACATGTGAGTATTGAACAACTTTCTTTGCAAGATATTTTCTAGGTCCGACTGATGAGTTCTCTTTTACTCCAAATTGTCATAAACAGAACAGTAAATTATTTTAAAAAATGAAAAAAAAAAGATTGAAAAGGAAGTACGATTACCTTGCCTTCCAATGGTAGCTATGAGTACTACACACAAACGTAATAGAAAAGCAAATTAA
Source organism: Delphinapterus leucas (assembly GCF_059928025.1). Classification (NCBI taxonomy): domain Eukaryota; kingdom Metazoa; phylum Chordata; class Mammalia; order Artiodactyla; family Monodontidae; genus Delphinapterus; species Delphinapterus leucas. Next base: position 71,368,519 of record NC_143139.1, read on the forward strand.
CCCATTGGTTTGATTACAAAGCAGTAGGAAAATTTCATAAAATCTGACTATATGACATGAAATCCAATTCTTAAGTGTTTTGGCAAATATAAACCTATAGATTATAGTGTTGATTAGTTTAATAAGTAAGATTCTGTTGTATGTTCCAACTTGTTGGCTGTCAAGTAAGCATACATTCCATGCAGACATGGCAAAATGCCTACCATTCTAGCGTAAATCTTGATATGCCCTCCACTGAGAAACTTACCACAAGCCTACATCCTTTTCTCTTTTGGTTCAGTTCATGGGTTGTTAAAGGAAGATGATAGTGGGCCTTTTTTGAAAACACCTGGCGACCAGGCACACCTGGAGACTTTTAGTGGAGCCCAGGAATGGAAAGGAGAATAGGAAACATCCAAAGTATTCTGGTGGATCACACAGTGATGCTGCTAAAACCTGATTGACCAGCTGCTGGTAATGTTGCCAGCTTTGAGGAACTGCCAGCCTGTCTGTAACACTTGGAGAAATGATGGACATATACCTTTTGTAGTTCCATGTTACACAAACAGATGCCCAGAGAAGTTAATTTGGATTTACACGTGCTTACCTGGTTCCCGGTGTCGAAGTCCTCAGGAATTTTCAACCTTGTGGAATCTAATATTGCTAAAAAATTAACTGTTTATCTTTCAGTCAATCAGTAATAACTATAGGGTAGAAATTAGCACAGCTAGGTGATTAGAAGAGACTGGTTTAGAATGCCTAGATTAATAGACTGTCTCTACCAGTTTCTACCTGTGAGCCATTGAGCATATTGATGGAATAATCTGTGTGTCAACTTTCTTATGTATACAATGGAGATAGGAGATAATCACATCTATGATATGAAGTATTAAAGAATTCTTAAGAAGGTTAAATTAGCTAGCATGTGTGAAGAACTTATCATAGTGCCTCACAAAGAACAGGTGCTCAATAAACATTAGTTTTATTACTGTTGTTGCTATTGGTAGAGAAAACAGGTAGAACAGTGTCATTCTTTTTTTTTAATTAACTAATTAATTAATTTTTGGCTGCATTGGGTGTTCGTTGCTGCGCGCGGGCTTTCTCTAGTTGTGGTGAGTGGGGGCTACTCTTCGTTGTGGTACGGGAGCTTCAGTAGTTGTGGCACACGGGCTTAGTTGCTCCGCGGCATGTGGGATCTTCCCAGACCAGGGCTCGAACCCATGTCCCCTGCATTGGCAGGCGGATTCTTAACAACTGCGCCACCAGGGAAGCCCCACAGTGTCATTCTTAATTTGAAAATGTTTTCTAAACTATATTGAAGTACACTTTACGTATAATAAAATGCACAAATTCTAAGTGTACAGGTCAGTAATTTTTGACACAAGAATATGGCTGTGTAATCAGCATTCCAGTTAATGCGCAGATTATCTCCATTATCCCAGAAAATTCCCTAATATGCTTTGCAACCTTTCACACCCGACCCATTCCCCAAGAAACAATCTTATTTCTAAAACCACAGCTTTATTTTGTCTGTTTTAGAACTTCATATACATGGAGTCATACAGAATGTACTCTTTTGTGTCTGGCTTTTTCCACTCAACATGATGTTTTGAAATTCATCTTCTGTTGTATGTATCAGTAGTTTGATCCTTCCTATTGTGAAGTATTCCATGTTCTTAAAATACTATAATACAACTACATGTTGATGAACCTATAGCTCATTTTATATATATCAGTGTTTTGCTACTAGGAATAAAACTGCTCAGACTTTCTTGTACATATCTTTTTATGAATATATGTTTTCATGTATTTAGGGTAAACGCCTAGAAATGGGATCGCTGGGACCTAGGGTATGCGTATGCTTAAATAGTTGCAGAAACTGCAAGCTATTTTCTAAAGTGGCCATTTCATTTTACACTCCCACCAGCAATGCATGAGGGATCTATTTATTCCACATCCTCAACACTTGGTATTATTATTTTAAATTTCGATCATTCTAGTTAGTGTGAAGTGATATCTTATTATGGTTTTAATTTGCAGTTTCTTAAAAACTAATGATGTGGAGTATCTTCTCATGTATATTTTGGAAATTCCTATGTCTTCTTTTTTTTAAAGTGTCTGTTCAAGTCTGGCACTTTTTTTTGTTGGTCTGAATTTTTATTACTGAGTTGAAGGAGTTCTTTATCTAATCTGAATATATAAAGTGAATTATTATTTCAGCCTTTTTATTGTCTTAATGATGTCTTTTTAGAAACACAAGTTTAATTTTGATAGAGTATTTATTTTTTTCTTTTATGGTTAGAGCTTTTTATGTCCTAAGAAATCTTTGCTCACCCCAGTATTGTAAAGATATTCTTCTATGTTTTCATCTAGAAATTTTATAGTGTTAGCTTTATATTTAGGTCAATGATACATCCGGAATTAACTTTTATGTATGATAGAAATTGAGCTTTGTTTTTTCTATGTATTTCATTTTTTCCAGCATAATTTACTAAAGAAATTATCCTTCTCTCATTGAATTACCTTGCTACTTTATAGAAAAGATCAGTTGGCCATATAAATGTTTGTCTGTTTTTGGACTCTCTATTCTTTCATTTATCTATTTGTCTATCTTTACACTATTACCACATTTTCTTGACAAATACAACTTTATAGTATACTTTGAAATGAGGTAGCATAGGTCCTCCAATTTTGTTACTCTTTTTCAGAAAATTTTGATTTTTTTTGAATATAAGGACTAATTTAAGTGCTTTATATTTTCATAATCATTGTAGAATCAGCTTGCTGATTTCTCTAAAAAAAAAACCTGCTGGAAAACAACTATACCCCAATAAAAAATAATAACTTAATAAAAACCCAGTGAGATTTTAATTGGTATTTCATTCTACCTATACATTCCTTTAAGGATAATTGATATCTTAATAGCATCGAGTCTTCCAGCCCATGAACATAGTATAACTTTCCATTTATTTAGGTCTTTTTGAAATTCTCCCTGGAATGTTTTACCTTTTTAATTGCAGAAAACTTGCACATCTTTCGTTTGACGTATTCCCAACTATTTTATGTTTTTATTGCTACTGTAAAGCATATTCTTACATTGTATTTTCCAATTGATCTTTCTGTATTTTTCTATACTTTGCATACTATAACTTAGCTAAATTTATTATTTTAATTCTAATGGATTTTTGGTAAATTTCTTAGGATTATCTACACGAACACTGATGTCTGCAAATAGTTATATATCTTCCTTTGCAAGCTTGGATGCTTTTTCTTCTTTTTCTTGGTTTATCATGAGCTGAGCAACGATCTCCAGTACAATGTTAAATAGAAGTGGTGAGTTCAAACATTTTTGCTTTTCCCAATCTCAGGGGGAATAATCACTATTAAATATGATATTTAGTGGAGGTTATTCAAAGATGCCCTTTATCAAGTTGAGGAAATTCCCTTCTCTTCCTAGTTTGCCAAGGGTTTTTAGCATAAATGGCTGGTGTACTATATCAAATGACTTTCTGTGTTATTGAAATAATCATATAAATTTTTTCTCAAAATTTCTTGGAATCAATTCTATTTGTTCATGATATATTCTCCTCTTTGTGTACTAGTAGATTTAATTTGCTGATAATCTGTAAGGTTTTTTGTGTCTACATTTATGAGAGATATTGGTCTCTCTCTATATTTTTTTCTGATAAGTTTTTTGTCAAGTTTTACTGCCCTCACAAAACAAATTGGGAAGCATCTACCTCCTCTGTTTTTAAAAAGATCTTGCAAAGATTGATATTTCTTCCTTAGATATTTGATAGACTTCAACAGTGAAGCCATCTAAACCTAGAGTTTTCTTTTTCAGAAGTTGTTTAATTACATCAATTTCTTGAATAGGTATAGGGCTATACAGATTTTTTATTTTTACTTCTGTCAGTTTTGGAAAGTTTTATTATTCAAGGAATGTTTCCATTTTACAAACATTTTCCAAATTTAAGTTATTAAATTTATTGGTATAAAGATGTTCATAGCATCTATGTATTATTATTTAATGTCTGCAGGATATGTATTGACGTGCCCTTTAGCATACCGGTTGACTCTTTTATATCCTTACTAATAGTTTTGGCTAGTTATTCTATCAATTATTTTGAGAGGAGTGTTAAAATCTCCACCTATCATTGTTAATTTCTATTTTCCCATTAGTTCTGTCCTTTTTTGCCTCATTTATTTTTAAGCTCTGTAATTAGATGAGTACACATTTAGAATTATGTCTTCCTGATGAATAAATCTTTTTATCATTATAAAATAAACCCCTTTCTCTGGTAATACTTCTTTTATTGAAATAATTTAGTCACACTAAATTTCTTAGTCTTAGTGATTGAACAGTATGTTTATTTACATCCTTTTACTTTCAACTTGTGTGTGTCTTTATATTTAAAATGCGTCTTTTTCAAACAATATCAATTGAGTCTTAGGCTTTCAACTAGTCTGACAGTCATTTTCTTTCTAGGATTTCGTTCTAGCTCTTCTGATAGATTTTAGCTATAGCTCTTGGTATTATTTTTTAGTGGTTGCTTTAGAGATTACAATAGGTCTTTAACTTATCAGTCTATTTGAATTAATATTATTGCACCATATATAATGTAAAAACCTCACAACCTATAATTCCAATTACCTTTCCTCCATTCTTTGGGTTATTGATGTGATATATTTACTTCTACATATATTATAAACCCCATAATACATTAATATTAATTTTTATTTTAAATATTTAACTTTTAAATAATTTTTATAAAGAAAAAGTAATCTCATATAGTTACCTACATATTTACTGTTTCCATAGTTCTTCATGGCAGTGGTGCTCTTCAGTGCTTTTCAGGTGGTGGTTTGGCTTCTTTTTTTTTTTTTTTTTTTGTGGTACACGGGCCTCTCACTCTTGTGGCCTCTCCCGTTGTGGAGCACAGGCTCCGGACGCACAGGCTCAGCAGCCATGGCTTACGGGCCCAGCCGTTCCGCGGCATGTGGGATCTTCCCGGACTGGGGAACGAACTCGGTTTTGCTTCTTAATATCACATCTATTGTATGCATAGAAACGCTGCTTTGCAAGGGTGAACTGCTAGCTTTGGTCCAGTTCCCTAGAGGTAAAACATGAAAAAGAAACTCCAGTTCAAGTGATTTATTTAGGGAGTATTCTCAGAAGAAAGGCCCCGATTGAAGCTGGATAGGGTAGAGGGGAAAAGCTAAGTATGACTCTGGTTTCAGCTGGAGACTAGTTTCAATCTAGTCCCATCGGGAAGATCTGGAGCACACATTGTATCATAGAGTTAGTTCTATATTGAATAAGGGTGATGACTTTTTGTACCTTGTGTCAGTCACTCATTGGCTAAAATCTACTCCCTCCTCTTCCCCAGAATGGAGACATACATAGCTTCCTGGGCCAAGTGGCTCCGTTGGCTGAGGCCTATTTTCTAGTGATGGGGCAGATGTGATTTGTTATCAGCCAAGATCTGGCTGGGGCACCAAGACATCCACTATGGGGCTGTCCTTTAAGATGCAGTACACTCCTTAAACCAACAACTACTATTTATTGATGTGTCCGCAATAGGTAGAATAAATAGGTTCAGAAATCAAGGGGTGAAAATAGAAGTGGCCCCATGTACTATCCCTCCCAGTGAACTACTTAGGGGAAAGTTGTGTTTCCTGTCCCCAGAAGTTTAGGCTCAGTGGGTTTAGAGGTCTTGGCTAGTAGTGGGGATAGTAGTGCCCAAGGTATAGAGTTAAGAGTCTGCCTAAATTTAAAGATGCAGCCTCCATGTGGTCATTTTGAGTTCCCTGCGCCTATAGAAGAGCAGGCACAGAAAGGAGATGTACTGGCAGGTGTAATTGATCCTGATCTTCATGAGGAGGTATGACTGCTGTTATGTGTTTTGGCTGGTAGGACGTGTCTAGTACAACGGTGAAGTGGGTCATTTTTGGGTATCTTTGTGCCCCATTTTAGTTGCATATGGGCATGTAAAGCAATCATGGCCTGATGAGACCATGATAACCAGGGGTTCAATCCCTCAGAGATAAGAATCCGGGTCACCCCATTAGGCAAGTCATTAGACTGCAGATGTGCTATCCTGGATTGATGGAAAGCTAGAAGATACGCATCAGTCTTCTCTCAGAGATCAACTGCAGCAGTGGGAACTCTATTCATTCCAATAATACTTTCCTCCTAAGTTTTCCCAGGAATTAACATCATAGTACCCTGGAGACATTGTAACCAGCTGGAGTGAACTTGATGTGAGAAGAAAATGCATCTCAGTGGTGCAAGTGGTGGGCTGTAATAGTCTTGTGGTGATTCAGAGAGTCCCCTCCTTAGACCCTTTTACTGGGCTGGTGCTTTCATCCCACAGCTGATGTGAGTTGGCTGCTAAAAGTTCACAGCTCCCTCTCTTTTCTGAAGAACTGTCCCAGTTAGGGCTGATGGGAGCTGATTCCCTCATGAGGTTGCCTCTATCAGCCCATAGATATTAACTGACTAATACAATGGTTCAAAAATCTGGTCCACTTGCCTTGAGAGGAACAAATACTGCAGTGAAATGTATGCCCCACCTCTCTTGCCCTCTCTGCTCCCTGCATCCAGACCAAGGCTAGACTTTAGATGAGACTACATCCATGCATCTGAGTTCCTGCTTCAGGTTCTGCTTCTAAGGAGTCTGAGCTAGGACAGGGTGAAAATCCACTTACCTCTTTGGGTTCTTGCTTTTGCTTCACATTTGCTCTCTAGAGATTCCTTGATTTCTTGCCAGCTGGCTAAATATATTTCAAAAGATTTTTAAAATATTTTATTCATCAGAAGGGCTGGTGTCAGTGTCTGATTCCCCATACTATTGGAAAATGGGTCAGTTTTATCTCTGCCTCTCTTTTATCCAGACCATTTTCTGGATAAAATCTAACACATATTTTATAATATGCAAGCCTATATTGAGCTGCATATAAAGGGAGAAGTTTTGTGGCCTATCTGGATTTTTTGCTATCCAAATTTTCGTTAACCCCAGAGTATTCTGTAGCCACTTTATTGCAACAAATTATGCTTGCAGCAGTTTAGATCTGTAATGGGAATAAATATTGCACCCAAACAATAATATTACCAAAATAATAAGATTTTTCTTCAATACCCATTATCTCCCAGTAATTTTCAAACACTATCTGTAAAAATCATTACAACTCTCCAAGAAAGTGTTTTTCAGGCACTGAATAAGTATTTGTTGAATGAATGATGAATGAAATGTGAAATAATATTTTACTAACCAATAGGCAAGAGAAAAACAAAAAACAAGAAAACACAAGCATTAGGAGTTGAAGGTAAGTCAGAGCTGCTCAGGGTTGGAGAAAGTTTCTCTGATAAGAAAGAGACCTAAGCACTATAGAATTGAGTCAGAGAGAGGGATAAAAGAAATTTCTGTAAAGAAAATTTATCATACTACAATCAGACTTTTATTCTCTTGAAATTTTTCAGGCCTTATTTTGCTCAGCAGTATTTCGTGCGGTTAGTGATTCTCTCTTCTTTGAAACATTGTTTTTTTCACTTGGCATCCAGGACACCACTCTCTTGGTTCATCTCCTACCGCCCTGGTCACTTCTGAGTCTTCTTTGTGGCATCTTCCTCAGTTTCCCACTTACGTACAGAGAAGTGCTGAGGCTCGGCCTGGTACTCCTTCTCCTCCCGTCTACATTCACTTGCTTGGTGATCTCATCCAGTCCACATTCATATGCCCAGCCTGGCCCTCCTCCCTGCATTCAAGACTCATATATCTAGCTATTTAATATGTCCTCTGGAGTCTCACTGCCACACTCTGGTTCAAGTCTACAGTACTGCAACAACGTCTTGCTTCCATCCTTGTGGTCTATTCTCCATATGGCAGCTAGAGTGACTTTTTAAACATGTAGGTCAGATCATGTCACTCCTCTGTTCCAAGCCATCCAATTGCCTTCACTGATCACTTGGAATAAAAGTTGAAACCCTTCCCATGGCCAACAAGGCCTTGTATGATCTGAGTGCTACTCCATCCTTTGCCCCCGCCTTCTAATCTCATCTTGCTCTTCACCTTGTCTACTTTTCTCCAGCCACTCTGACTTCCTTGTTGATCTTGGAATATGCCAAACACACTCTTTCCTCAAGACCTTTGACCTTGTTCCTTTTGCCAGAAAAATCTCCCCTCATTTATTCATAGCTTGACCCCTCTACTTCCTTTATGCCCCTTTTTAAAAGCCAACTCCCTGGCATCTATATAGAATAGCATGGACTCTCCATTTTTCTTCATTTCTCTACCCGGTTTTACTTTTCTTTTTCACTTTCCCTACCATATATGTAGTTGTTTGCTTATTGTCTCTCTTCACTTCTATTCCCTTTGAAATGTAAATTTTTGAGAGTAACAACTGTTATTTACTGCTGTATCCCTATTGTTGAGAACAGTGTCTGACACACAGTAGATGCTTAATAAACATTTATTGACTCAATGAATGTATGAAAGCGTTTTCATCGTTAAAAAATTATATATTACTAATATATGTTGCTTTACAATCAATTTTTACCCAAACTGTGTCTATAAAAACTGCTGAGGGCTTCCCTGGTTGTGCAGTGGTTGAGAGTCCGCCTACCGATGCAGGGAACACGGGTTCGTGCCCCGGTCCGGGAAGATCCCACATACCGTGGAGCGGCTGGGCCCGTGAGCCACGGCCGCTGAGCCTGTGCGTCCGGAGCCTGTGCTCCGCAACGGGAGAGGCCACAACAGTGAGAGGCCCGCGTACCACAAAAAAAAAAAAAAAAAAATCTGTGAGCATCTTCTCCATGGTCTTCCCATCTGCCTTTGGGAGATTTGTATCCCTGAGATACAGACAAATGAGAAGGCACTTCCACTTCTCTCCCTTGGGTCAAGGTTATATTCAGAAGAAGGGAAGAATGAGTGGGAAGTATTTTCTTCTGCCTTGAGGGCAAGATAAAAATTTTATAGTGTATACTTAATTGTCATGAATAGAGAGGCCCTTCAGTGGACTGGGTGTCCTTAAGAACAAAGCCCAGATAAAGTTACTTTTGCTCTTGCTCTGTCATTGCCCTGACTGGAGTCTGTCCTTCAGTCTATAATCCAGTGAACTCCTGTTTCCAATCCATTAAATAGAGATAATAATACTGTCCCTACCTTACAATGGTGCTTGATTAATTAGTAAGAGTTTATGAAACACTTTGACATTTTCAGATGAAAGGCACTAAAGGAGTACAGAGTGTTATTATGTTTTTAACAATCACAAAACCTAGTATTAAAGTAGTGACATTTTACACTTTTATAAGATCAAAGCCTTTATAAATGTCATTTTATACTCATTTTATTTTTAGAGAAGCTGAGGTACAAGAAGGCTGAACCCTATTTCCCGAGGTGACTCTGCAAATCAATCAGAGTCACACATGGACGTTATATGAACACATATATAGAGAAAGACCACAACATGGCAAGCAGAGTTAGTTTAACCACCTTAACCATGAGGACAACAGTATTGTATCAAGATGAAACAGCTTATAGAAGGAAGGTCACTTGACCAAGAGCAGGGAGACCATGATCATTGCCCATTGCCAAATCATGTGATACTAAGTAATTCATTTAACAAATATTTATTAAGTATCTAATAGCCAACAGAGGTATAGGTATTACTTGTCCAGAGATTAATGGCAGTGGAAAAGCATGAGGCCTGGGAGGAAAACCTGGCTTTCTTGGGTCTTGATAGAGTCACTAAAGAAACACCTACATTTGCTCAGGGGGTAGCAGCACCTGCCTTTTTCCGGTGTGTTCCCAAACCTGGAATCCCTGTGAGCATGGAGACAAACTGCACTGTAGCTGAATTGCTCCTGACTCTAGGACTTGGACAGAGCTGTTGATTACATGGGGAGGATACTGGAAACCAAATTGCTCCTTTTTATATCATCAAAGTATTAACAACTATCAATACCTCCACTGTCAGCCATCAAGTACAAAATGCCATACTTTCTCTGGACTGTGACTCTAACCTGGTAAAGAGCAATGATGACCATTTCATCACTGTACAAGTGCCATTGGGACATAAACCTGTAAGCAAACAATAATAACAACTTAGTTAAGGAGACCAGGTTACTGAGAGGAAGAATAAATGACTCGCTTTGTGGCAGAATCAGTGGGAGGATCAGAAGACAATTTTAACAAATCAGTGGTTGCAATTCGGATCACTGTCAAAAAAACCTTTCTATGCCTACTAAAGTGGAGAGTCACTGATGAGAAACAAGATTTTTTTCCTGAAGATCAAGTGGTAGAAAATTCTAACAACACAAAAGGAAATTGCATAGTGATGAATATCATTAAACAAAAGATAAGAATCTTAGAGAACATATTCTAAAAACATACATATAAATACTAAGTTCTGTAGGGAGAAAAATGAAGAAATAGAGTGGTAATAATTTCATAATTAAAAAGAAATTGACTGGGCTGAAAATGGATTTGAGTCTGCTGATTGGAAAACCCTCCTGCGAACCAGAAAGAATTACAAAGTCATACACCGAGACCTATCTTGTTGGCTTTCCAGAATTTCAAGAATAAAAAGGAAATCTTAGATGTTTCCAGAGAATAGATAAACTAGAAAGAAAATAGCTTTCCAGCACTGAGTGTATCATTTGCAACATTGGATTTTAGAAAACAGTGGGATTACTTTAATAGATGACTGAGAGATTACAGTTCAAGGATCATATAGCCAACCAAGATAGCATCTGTCTAACCAAAGGAAAGAAAAATTTCCAAAAATTTGGGAGCTCAGAAAGTATACCACTTTATCCTTTATCTGAAAAATGATACTCAAATCTGTGCCTAACTAAAGGAAAATCGAAGAAGAGCTCAACATCTCAAGAGGAAAAAGTGATAGGTAATAAATTGAAGGTGATGCTGTGACTATATATTTTTAAGTCTTAAGGTTGAAATAGATGATATATTTATTCTACTATGGAAAAACCTAATAATTGCCTTGAGCTAAATTATCTGGTGTGGAAGTAGGGGGTAGGTAGAGGGGGAGGGAAAGACAGAGAGAGATTTAAATAATGCTACCAATTTCATCCTTCGTTTCATTTAATAAGCAGATACCCCTGAATGAGTGTGAAATGGAAGATATATTTCTTCACTCAGTGGCATTTCCCACATGCCTCTGACAGTGTGTGTCTTCATGCTCAATGATTCTAGTGTTTAAAGATACATATTATTTAAACAGCATGGCTTGTAAGATCAAGACAATAATTTCATCTTGTGGTCAAGGATAATCAAAGATAATTTTGCCTGTGTGCAATTTTATGACTTAAAAATCTAAACTGAATAATTGCACTTCTGTTGTAGATCAGCGAGACCCAGGAATTAAGGAATCAGTGTTCTAAAGGTCTTATATGTGGGTGTGTGTGGAGTGGGGCAGTAAAAGAATTCTGAAGATTCCGTCTTGATGTGTTGGGTTGGGATGGAGAAAAGGAAATATAACAAAAGATTTGGAAGAGATTAAGAGAACTGTAAGAGAATATTACTTGCAATTCTGTGGCAACAAATTTGAAGACCAAGAGGCACTGAATGATATTCTAGCCAAAAGGAACTGGGTGATTATTGAGTAAACAAAACTAACTTAAGTAAAAATAGAAAACCTGAGCAGATAATAACTATAGAAAGATTTGGAAGATAATGTAAGAATACCATAAAAAGGCTAATGTTTAAAAATTAGATAAGTATACTGTTATTTAAACCATTTTAAAATTTGGAAAAAGACAAAACTCTCTAATAAGGTTTATGAGGCTGATGTTTACTTGATTAAAAAAAAAGCTAGTACAACCTTCCCCCAACCCCCGTACATATATTTAAGAATATAAATATAAAAATTCTGAATGATTGTTAGTTAACAGAATTGAACAATTCATAAAAGAATATACCATGATTCAAGCTGAATTTACTCAAGGAGTGTGAAGACAGCTCAATAGCAAAAAATTACTAATGCAATTAATTATATTAATTTAAAGGAGGCAAAATTTATTATATAAATGCATACTTAATAGGCATATGCTGATTGGGGGGTACCATATCTAATTTTTTTCTGTAAATAAAATAGTGATACAAATAATCCAATTAAAAGTAATATTTACTCAAATCCAATAGGACACATCATACCACTTGATGAAATTCAGTCATCATTTCCCTTAAAATGAAGGATCTTCCTCTCTTAAAATTTACTTTTAAAATTTCTTTTAGAAATTACTAGTTAAGGCTTCCCTGGTGGTGCAGTGGTTAAGAATCTGCCTGCCAATGCAGGGGACACAGGTTCGGGCCCTGGTCCAGGAAGATCTCACATGCCGCGGAGCAACTAAGCACGTGTGCCACAACTACTGAGCTGCGCTCTAGAGCCCGTGAGCCACAACTACTGAAGCCCACGCGCCTAGAGTCCATGCTCCCCAACAAGAGAAGCCGCCACAATGAGAAGCTCTGCGCACCACAACTAGAGAAAACCCACACGCAGCAACGAAGACCCAAGGCAGCCAAAAATAAATAAATAAAAATAAATAAATTTATTTAAAAAAATACTAGTTAAGAAAAAACTACAGGCATACCTCGTTTTGTTGCACTTCACTTTACTGTACCTCTCAGATATTTTGATTTTTACAAATTGGAGTTTTGTGTCAACCCTGCTTCAGGCGAGTCTATCACCACCATTTTTTCATTTGCTTACTTTGTGTCTGTGTCACATTTTGATAATTCTTGCAATACTTCAAGCTTTTTCATTATTATTATATTTGCTATGGTGATCTGTGATCAATGATCTTTGATGTTACTTTTGCAGAAAGATTATGACTCTTGTTGGAGGCTTAGATGATGGTTAGCATTTTTTAGCAATAAAATATTTTTAAAATTAAAGTACAAATATTGGTTTTTTAGACATAATGTTTTTGCACACTTAATAGACTACAGTATAGTGTATAAATAAGTTTTATATGTGCTGGGAAACCAAAAATTTTGTGTGACCCACTCTATTACGATATTCACTTTATTACAGTGGTCTGAACTGAATCCCCAATATCTCTGAGATATGTTGGTATTTAAATGCACCTAGAGGTTGCCATCTTTCCTTCTCCTGACCACCAATTTTTTAAAAAATAAATTTATTTATTTTATTTGTTTTACTTTTGGCTGCATTGGGTCTTTGTTGCTGTGTGCGGGCTTTCTCTAGTTGCGGCAAGCGGGGACTACTCTTCGTTGTGGTGTGCAGGCTTCTCATTGCAGTGGTTTCTCTTCTTACGGAGCACAGGCTCTAGGCGCACAGGCTTCAGTAACATGGGCTCAGTAGTTGTGGCTTGTGGGCTCCAGAGTGCAGGCTCAGTAGTTGTGGAGCACAGGCTTAGATCATCCGCGGCATGTGGGATCTTCCCGGACCAGGGCTTGAATCCGTGTCCCCTGCATTGGCAGGTGGATTCTTAACCACTGCGCCACCAGGAAAGCCCCCTGACCACCAATTTTTGAAATATTACTTTATTAATCATATGTTGTCAAAGCTTATAACATTTGAATTCTGCCTATAACCATAAGCATCATGTTGAGTTCCACGATTAAATAGATACAAGGTTTTTTATTAGTCTTTTGTCCATAACTTCTTCCCTGAGGTCATTATTTTGAGTCATCTGTCAGTTGGCTGGTTTTCACTGGCTGGTAGTTTTACAAGAAGGGCTCACGGGTGCTGCGTTCTCTCTGGCACTTACACGCAGTAGGCCACTTTGCTGGGCATAAAATTGTTGCATCACTTTCTTTCCCTCAGCACTTCATAGGCATCTTTTCACTGTCCTCAGACATGGAATGTTACTATAGAAGAGTCTGAAGCCAAGACGGGTGATATTTCTCATCGTACATGATCTTTTCCTTTCTGAAGGAAATATTTTTTTCTCTTTTAAATATATTTTTAAAATATATTTTATACTTTTATCCTTAAAGTTTAGTAATGTTACTAAGACATGTCTTTGTATTTATATTTCCTTGTTGATGTTTTCTGGGCCAGAAGTGTGTTTTGTTTATTAAATAAACTTTCCTTCTGTGAAAGGATTAAATAATTTTTATACTATATAAATTCTCTTTTATAGGAATGCCAATTATATGCATATTTTCATCCATCTGATCATCTTTTTTAATAAACATATATTTCGTATATTTATGCTGTTTCATGATGGTGATTACTTCTGGCTTGCCTAGAATGTCTTTTACTCCATTTTGTCATGTTTATTCTTTTTTTTCCTATCCTACTGTAACTTTCAAATCTGTCAGATTTCTATCTTTCTCATACATTTCTCTCCTGACTTCTTTCACCTTGCTTTTCACTTCCTCCTATCTAATAACCACTTCTTTAAATATTTGTATCTCTTTTAAAAAGTATTTTAAAAGACTGATTATGTTATTTGTAATTTCTTTGAACCTAGCAGAAGTATTTGGTAAGACTTCTAACCTTTTTTGGGGGAATGGGTGGGAAGAACAATTATACCATGATATATCTATTGAATCTTCCTTTTACTTAGTTCATGTTCTCCTTCTTGGGCTGTATCTGCCCAAAGATATATTTATTGGGTCCTTTCTTCTACTTATATTTAAATGAGACCAGTTATTTGTTTTTTTAAATAAATTTGTTTATTTTATTTATTGATTTTTGGCTGTGTTGGGTCTTCACTGCTGCTCATGGGCTTTCTCTAGTTGCAGCGAGCGGGGGCTACTCTTCGTTGCAGTGCACGGGCTTCTCATCGCAGTGGCTTCTCATTGTGGATCACGGGCTCTAGGCGCGCGGGCTTCAGTAGTTGCAGCACGCGGGCTCAGTAGTTGTGGCTCATGGGCTCTAGAGCACGGGCTTGGTAGTTGTGGCTCATGGGCTCTAGAGCACAGGCTCAGTAGTTGTGGCGCACGGGTTTAGTTGCTCCGCGGCATGTGGGATCTTCCCGGACCAGGGCTTGAGCCCGTGTCCCCTGCATTGGCAGGTGGATTCTCAACCACTGTGCCACCAGGGAAGCTCTGAGGCCAGTTATTCGTTGAAGAATTATTTGTAGAAGGGGAGGGCAGTGAGCTGGCATAGTCTGAAGCTTCAATTTTGTTTGTCTGTATTGAAACGTTTCACACAATCATTTATTTTGTCTCCTCTGGGATGGAATTTCCACCACTTTTGGTGTTCTGGACTTGGCAAGTCTCACAGCAAAGGACTTCATATCACAAGCTTTACGGTTTTTTCATCCAGTGATAACTACCTCCCTTTTCCTATTTTATCCCATTCACAGACTTCTTGCTAAGAGCTAGGTTAAAGGCAATGTAAATAATATATATCCAGAATATGAGCAAAGGATCTCAATTGACATTTATCCAAAGAAGATACAGAAATGGCCACTAAGCACGTGAAAAGGTATTTAGCATCTTTAGTCAATAGGGAAATGCAAATCAATATGACAATGTGATATCACTTCACATCCGCTAGAATGTAAAATGGTGTAGCCACTTTGGGAAGTAGTTTGGTAGTTCTTCAATATGTTAAACATAAAGTTACACATGACCCAGTAAGCCTACTCTTACCTGTATGCCTAAGAGGGATAAAAACATATATCTACACAAAAACTTGTTACATGAACATTCATAGCTGCATTATTTATACAGAATTATTCAGCTTATAACAAAAAGTGAAAACTTCAGTGTTCATCAGTTAATAAATGGATAAATTAAATATGGCCTATTCACACAATAAAATATTATTTGACAATAAAAAAAAGAATGAAGTATTGATGCCTGCTACAATATGGATGAACCTTTCAACCATTATGCTAAGTGAGGGCAGCAAGTCACAAAAGATACATATTGTATGATTTCATTTGTATGAAATGTCCAGAATAAGCAAAACTACAGAAAGTAGTTTAATGGTTGCTTAGAAATGGGGAGCAGGGGGTGGGCATGGGTTTTGTTTTGTGAGTGATGAAAATGTCTAAAATTAGCTTGTGGTGATGATTGGGCAACTCTGTGAACTTACTAAAAACTATTTAATTGTATGCTTTAAATGGGTGAATTGTATGGTACGTGAATTATGTATCTATTTTTGTATCTTTATTCAGCTTTTTTTTTTTTAAAGAATAAAGACTGCAATGCCACGTTCAAATCCTGGCATCTCAAATTGGGCATGTGACTCTGGGCAAGTTCCTCCACATTTTTGTGTATCTGTGTGATGTGGATTCTGATAATACCTACCTCAAAGCTGGGTTGTAAGGACAAATTAAGTGGATGCTCAGAACAGTATCTGTTACACGGTTAAGTGCCCAGGAAGTGACAGTTATTTTATGAGCCTACCCACTGCATTAAAAAAAAAATCTCAGTGACCTTATTTTTCATTTCTAGAAGTTCTATTTAGTTATTTTCCAAATCAGATTATTCTTTCTTCATATTATTTTTCTTATGTTTTAGATTCCTTCTTTTATGTCTTTACTAATTTTAGAATTCTTATTTAAAAATGTGTCATGGACTTTGACTATGATTAAGTAAGCCTAAGTACCTGGCACATAGAAGGTACCCATAATTATTTGTTGAATTTATGAATGGATGCCTAGTAGGTAGTCCTGCTTTCCATAGTTTTCTACTATGTTTCCTTAAAGAAATTATTTAATTCCTCTTTGCTTCAGTGTTTTCATCTGTAACACAGAACAATGTCTACCTCCTAAAGTTGTTGTAGAGTCTAAATGAAATTGTGTCTAGTTTAGTACTTGGCATACAAAAGATACTTAACTATATTTCCTTCCTTTCCAGCCTCCTAAACATCTTTTTACATGTGTTACCGAAGACTTAAACTCCACCCTCTTAGGAGTGGCCTAGTGCTCAGTTTTTTAGTTATTTTTGTTAGGGCTTTGCTGCCCTCTCTGTAAATCCTTATAGAATATATTTCTCATTCTCACAGTTCTTTCATTCTTGCACTGTTCGCGGCCGCCTGTATCCTGATGTCGTCCTGTTCACTTCTCTTCATTATTTGGCTGCTCTTGCTGCACTGACTGCTTTAGTTGCTGAATTAAATTCTACCTTCAAAATGGTAATAAATGAAAAAGCATGTTAGTGTCTACAGAGTAGAGAATGCATAATGATTGAATCTTAAAAAGCTCTTAAACTCTCCAGCCACTTCTGATTCTGCTGCCTGTCACTCAGAGATTCCTTTGGTCACCACCCCACTGAGGGCTGCAGAGTAGCTGCACGCTGGTGGATCTGCGATTAATGCTCTTCCTAACGCTGAATGGCCAGACTGGGGGGCATCTTTTGCTTCATCTTTTAAAGTAAAAAAGGGCCTGAGATCCTAGCAAAGGGGCGTCAGTGCTACCCATTGACAGGAAAAACCAAACAACTAAAAACCTCATATAGCCTCTTTATGGTACTTCTTAGTTTTTGCCTATAATTTGAATTAAAAGTAACCAGCTACTCAGATTATAAGAATCTACAGAGGAGCTTTTCATTTTTTATTGTTTATTCCCTTTGGTGATGAAAGTGCTGTATAGGGTGTTCAACTAATTCTAAGTTATTATATAAATTGCATCCTTACTAAAACATAAGATGAAATTGAGCTCACATTTTGGGTACTGTCCAAACAAATATAATACTGGAAGAATACTATCATAATGTTGTTTCATTGGCTAGAAATATTTGTAGCCTTGATGCTATAGGCCTCAGGACTAACAGTAGGTGGTTTCTGTATTGTAAAAAAACATTTGAAGCAAGAGATGGGGGATAAAAAGAGAAACAATCTTATCGGCTCGGTGCTTTGTGACCGCCTGGAGGGGTGGGATAGGGAGGGTGGGAGGGAGGGAGACGCAAGAGGGAAGAGATATGGGAACATATGTATATGTATAACTTTGTTATAGAGCAGAAACTAACACACCATTGTAAAGCAATTGTACCCCAATAAAGATGTTAAAAAAAAAAAAGAGAAACAATCTTTTGAAAACGAAGTGAAATATTTTCAGATCCTGTTCAGCCCCCCAAATATTATTTTTCCTTCTCTATAAATGCTTCTAGAGTTCTAAAAGTCTTGCTACAGAGATCAGATATTCAGTGAAGACATATAATTATTCAATGACAGTCAGATATCCTATGGTTTTATTATTATATAGATTTATAATATTGGACATTTATTATTATATTGCCTTTCCAGAATTTATTTCCTCTTATTCTGGAAGAGATCTTATTTTTTCCTCAAGGAAACCACCCTTTCCTTCCTGTTGGCCCAAGGGGCTGGAGTGAAATTGATCAGCATATACTGGTTTTCTGGCCAGCCACTCTAATTCATTCAGAGATAGGCATGATCTTATTTAAGTCTAGCTGTTCCTGATAAGTGTTATAAATTCTTTTATGACCTTGGAGTTGCTGAGAAAATGGCCAATTACATTTCATTGATTCTAGGATGCCCCATTTTCACTTACATTTTAATATCTCTGAGATTGGGTTGCATTTTACAATCTATGTCATAAACTATGGTGTTATTATTTAAAGGTCAACAGTTTTCTTGCTGGTACATAAAACTATTTTTTTTCCTTACAGTCAGTGATGATGTAGGGTTCATGAAATATGGTACCTCTGGAGCTTCTGACAACCATTTTGCCATTAGAGGGCTGAGGCAGTCTAAGAATAGAGAGGACACAGGAGGAAAGCAGAGTTCAGAGGTCAAGAGAAACTGAGCATCGATGATATAACTTAGATTCTGTTGTATTTAGGCTTCTCTGAAGTTAATGCTCAAGTTCTGTAAGCCAACTAACTCCCTTCTCACTTTATACACACTTTGCTGTTGTTGTTGTTTAAACATGTGTTGGTACCTCACCTCTCACTTTTAACATTAAGAGTTCTGAGTATTAAGAAACCCTTGAGATATTATGAAAGACCAGTACCTGAACAAAGAGCACCCAGTCCCTTCCCCCTTTCTCACAGTTAATTCAAGAGAAATAATGGACATGAAGCAATTTGGAGCATCTAAAACATTTGACAAACATAAATAAGGTCAGTGACAAATATTTTCTGTCAGGAAATCCTGAGTTGCTTTATAATTCAGGAGACAAACATAATCCTTAGATTTGTGAAACAGACCAAGATTCTCAGTTGCCCCTGGAATAAACTGACTTGCAGAGATTGCTGACTCCAGGAGAAAGAAATTTTCACATGTTCATCAAGATTTGGGGAATTTACAGATAACGTACAGTCCAGTCAAACTTTAGCAGTAGATGAACTAACTACATGGGATGTGACAAGTGCGTAATAGGATGTGTGTATGTGGAGAGTGCAGGGAATTAATCCAACCAAAATGAAAATTTTTATATATCAAAGTAAACAGTGGGACTACATTTTCGACGGTTAAAGGGTAGTGCAAACTCTAAAATTTTCTGGTACTGTTCTCATGAAACTATAATGTGACTACAGCCTTTTCTACAAGTGACCAAAAATACTTTCTAAAATTTCAAGTTATTTAATGACCATAAATCCTTTAAATCGTTGTAGGATAAGACATATGTAGAGATACTGTTCTGTCTTGTTCAGATGTCTTCCTTAAAGATAGGCAGTGCCTTTGTGCATTATTAGCATATTTTGGCCTTAAGCCTTGCACCTAGTAATGCTCTTCAAGTGATTACGACTATCTGAGAGGTGCTATAATCCCCCAGAAATGTACTGTTTGGTTTTTCTCAGTGCTATTATGAAAATGACTAGGAATGTGTAAACTGGAATTAAGGAACAATGTTTCCTGCCAGTTAAATGGACGGAATATATGTGTATATTTTCGATTGTGTTTGCTGTACTAGGACAGATCGAAATCATTTCTCAATTGAATTGTTTAAATAACACCATTCCAACCCCAAGTCTTTTTGTTTTTATTATAAAACTGGCAGTATGCAATTAATACTTGTTCTCAAACTATTTTTCCTTTAAAATCATGAAAAAGTGACAGAGGATCGCCTTTATATAATGAGGGTGTGGACAAGTCTTTAAGAGATTACTTGAGACTTCACAGGCAGATTCAGTAGATATCAAAACCATTCTTTTTAATCTGTTTTTATTAGATTTTTCTACCGCTTCTGTCATCACAGTGAAAAATTTACATGATAATAATCTAATTGCAATTACTATCTTTTTTTTTTTTTTTTTTTTTTTTTGCGGTACGCGGGCCTGTCACTGTTGTGGCCTCTCCCGTTGCGGAGCACAGGCTCTGGACGCACAGGCTCAGCGGCCATGGCTCATGGCTCCAGCCGCTCCGCGGCATGTGGGATCCTCCCGGACCGGGGCACGAACGCGTGTCCCCTGCATCGGCAGGCGGACTCTCAACCACTGCGCCACCAGGGAAGCCCAATTACTATCTTTTTAATGCCCTATTAAAAAAAAAAAATTGAGCCAAGCTCTTGAGTGAACACTTTGGTTTATATCAAGAGAGGAGTGATTGTATAACCAAACATATTCAAATATTAAATCTGTAACCCCATCTTGCAGAAAGAAGATGCCAGCAGAACCAACTTGAGAGCCTCCATTGCTACCCGAGCATGGCTACTCTCTGTTTACTCTTTCATGTTTCCTAAGGTCATTTGGATTCAAGCATTACTAATACTAGTAGTATTTCTGTTTTAAACAAACAGAAAAAGTATTATTTGTGAGTTATGATGTAGATGGTATGAGTAAAATAATACATGTATTAAATAGTTAAACTTTACACAATAAATTACAAATAGGCTGTATTTTATTGAGCAAATGCTGTCAATGTGAGTAATTTTAAACGCTCCAAATCTTCCCCGGTCCCACGATACCTGTTGTAGTTTATTAACCAGAAGTGACTGGTGCACCTTGGTTTTATTGTTTCATCAGACATCTTCCTTTGTTCTCCAGTATAAATTCTTAAGTAATTTTTTCCATAGTTTACTCACTATTATTACTATATGTAGGCTTTTCTGATCCCTATGCAAAGTCTTATAAGCTTATTTTCTCATTCTCCTGAACATACTTTTCCCGCCTTCTTTGACACTTAAAAAAAAAAAATTTTCCCTCTTTTTGCCTCCACCACTCGATTTGTTTTATATTCTTTTCATGTGTAGGCCACTGGTTTTACTGTTACCTAGCTTTCTATACTGCCTACTTTGCTTTCTGTTTGTGTTCTTGGTGAAAAGGGCCAAAAGGTGAGCTATTGTTCACTTAGGAAATGCTATTTTGAGGAGTAGAAAAGATGGGTATTTTAAAGTGTTATTTAGAAGACCATCCACTCTAGTATACAAAGTAAATATTTCTACAATGCTTCCTATTTCTCTAACTTAAGGCTATGAAAAGCAATGCAACTTACTTTACATCAGCTGAACAATTGCATGACATTACCAGGTATTATCTAAGAGCACAGTATCTACACCCAGACTTGCTGGGGGCCTCACTCCACCGCACCACTTCATAGCTGGGCAACTACTCCTTGGGAGTCAATGCCATGTGCCTGTTCACTGTTGAATGTGTTCTGTGTCTCTGCTTCTTCTTTTTTCATGGTTCTGACCCTGAGTCTCCACCCTATTTTAGCCACAAAGTTTCATAGTCATAATCTAGACTTTAACCACCTATAGTCTGAATTACCAGAATTTAACCTTCCAATTCCACCTCCCTAGAGTTCTCTGACTTTATAACTTATTTCTAGAGTTCTCTGACTTCAACATTAATTTTATAACATCCTATGATCCTCTTTTTCACTATTCATTTACTCCCTCATGTACCTTTTACTCTCCTTCTCCAGCTTAATTCTGTGGTCCATCACTTTAATCACTTCTTTGTATAACCTCAAGTTTTTGAGCCTCTTTTGCTCCATCATGATCACCTGAAAAGCTGCCAGCTGCTGTTCAAACTTTTAGTCCATCTTATACTCATACCCTCAGAGCAGAGTATGAGTTAAGAAAAGCACACAGTCAGGCTGACTTGTCTCAGTTCACATGCATAGCCATGAACCTGGGCCTGAATCTGTGCCCACAGCCTCTGCCTGTTCTCCTCTTACTGTGGATGAACAGTTCTACTAAGAGATAAGGTAAAATTCCTCCAAAGGATCGTCTGTATTTACTCTCTTCAATTGCTTCATCCTCATTCTTTTTGGAACTTATCCACTTAGACTTTTAACCCCATAACCGCATCAAAAGTACTTTGGTTAAGGGCACTAAGGACACGTATGTTTCTAAATTCAGTGTCAATTCTCAGTCTTTATCTAGCTTCAGGACTCAGTGGCATTGACAGAGTAGGTTCCTATATCCTACTTGAAACATCTTCTTCAGTTAGCTCCCAGGACAGCATAAACCTGTGAATTTCCTAGGTACTTTTTTTTTTCTTCTCATCCATCCTATTTCCCTGAACTTTAATGGTTGGCAGGCCTCAGGAATCAATCCTTAGAGGTTTTTTTCCTAGCTAGACTCCCTTAGAGATCTCATCCAGTCTCATGACTTTTAAGACCATGTCTAACACTGATGGCTCCCAATTTTGTATCTTGAATACAGCTGTCTTCCCTTACTCCAACTCTTCCATCCAACTTCCTACTCAAGATCTCCACTTGAAGACCTCCTAAGCACCTCATACATCACCTGTCCAAAGCTGAACTATCAATCTTCCCTTTAAACTTTGTGCCTCCAACAATCTCCCCCACTTCGGTAAATGGGAGCTTTATTCTTCCAATTGCTCACACCCAGAACCGTTGTCAAAGTATAATGTTTTAAAAAGATAAAAACATGACTCTTATACAAGTATAAGGTGAACTTGTGCCAAAAATTTATTAGCTCACGTATGAGGGAACCAGCAGGGTGGTAAAGCTGATTCAAAAAGAATCAAAGACTCAAAAGAGGTAAAACTGATTCAAAGGAGAAACAGATGTTGTATAGTCAGTCAGGAAAGCAAGCAAAATAAGTTTGCTAAATTGGAGACAAAAGTGGTTAATAATCTTCAGGACAATCATGTTGTTGAGGTTATCCTCTGCAATGGATGGAAAATATTTGCATCTCTACTGCACAAAAGTTTGCAAGGGAACATGTAACTTCATGGTAGTTTATTTCACAATAGTAAATAGTAAGTCAACACCGGTATGTGCCCTGGAGAACTCAGTCATCCTTGCCCAGGCCTGTGAGACAGTGGTCTAATATAAAAGGACACACAGTCATCCCTTTGTCATATTTCCAAGTTTTAGGTAATATATGTTAACACCTTTAGTCATCCATGATTTCTGCCTTATTTTTGTGCTTTACATCATCAAATCTTATTGACCTTGCCTTCAATATATAATCATAACCCTATCACTTCTCACTACATTTACTGCTATCGTTCTGGGCCCAACCATCATCATTTCTTGCCTAGATTGTTGACATTTCTCCTGTTTGGTTTCCCTTACACTTTTATAACACTGTTTCAATAAAGCAAACAGAGTGATCCTAAAGTAAAAATTAGACTATAAGTCAGATCATGGCACTTCTCTTGTTAAGATTTTCTGAGTTTACATCTCACTGTCCATGCCCCTTCCCCAAATAAAAAAAAGTCCTTGCAATGGTCTGTAAGGCCTTACACAATCTACACCTCTCCCCAAGCTTATTATCTCTCTGAGTTCATCTCCCACAACACTCTTGTCACTCACGATGTTCGGCCCACAGGGGCTGCCTCACTGATTATTGAGTACACATAACCTGTTTCAACCTCAAGGCCTTTTGGACTTGTTCCACCTGCTTGGAATCTTCTCCCAGGTACTCTCCTGGCTCATTCCCTGTCTCCACTGTGTCTTGCTCAAATATCACCTTCTGAGTGAGGCCTTCCTTAACTACCCTATTAAAAATCCACCCCATTCCCCCCAGCATTTCAGCCCCGGCACTCCCCTTACCCTTTGTTTTTCCCCATAACATTTATTACCCTCTGGCATATAGTTTTTATAGAGGGCAAGTATTTTTGTCTGTTTTATTCACCAACATGTCCCAAAAGCCGAGAACAGTACCTGGCACATGGAAGTCATTCTAAGATTTTTCAATGAGTAAATGACTGGGTAGAGTATTAATTTTCCATCTGTTTCTAGTATCATTTCTTATTTTCTTTTTAGTGGGTCCATGTTAACTTTAAAATGAAGCTGTTATTTCTTTCTGATTTCCATCCTAATATTATTTCCAATGAAATCAAATGAAAACCAGTTATTGTCTACATACAAGATACTGGGTTGGTCCTCTGGAGGACACAGGGAAAAATCAGACACAAGGATTTGCAATCTAATTAGGAATATAAGACTGGCAGATGAAAAGTTAAATGCTAAGGAAAGAGAGTAATAACATTTCAAACTGAAAAACTGATGAAATGTCAGCAGGCAGAAATACTTAATTACTAAAATAATTTGCTTCCTGAGCCTCACACTTAGCTGTTGTAGACTCAAAAGTTCATAGACAGTAATACGTTTTCTGAAGTAAAAGAAAGGACTGTATTTAAATGTTTAAAATAAGAAGCTTTCAAGAGGTTACTAAATAACATTGGTTTCGTAAAAACTGAGAAACTCATTGTGAGACGCAAACATGAAAACAGTTTTATTTTCCTAGTTCTTTAGCAATTTCATGAGGACCTATTTGTGGGGTGGGAGCTGACCGTTTTGTTCATGATATTTTCTTCAATGCTCTTACCTTTCTCCTGTCTAGGATTTGCCTTTGTACTGAATTCCATGTTATGCTTATTTTCCACATCCTTTCCTCCTGTTCCCCCTGCCCCCAGACACACACACACGCATACACACACACACACACACACACACACACACACACATATACATTCTCCTGATAGAGTTTATGGAGTGATCAGTTCTATGATTCTGATCGTAGAACTAGAGGTTCATTCACTATGACAGGTGTGTTTTGGTTTCAAACCAAGACTTCTGCCAATGATTTACCATTTTTGGCTCTAATCTTGTCACAAAAAGAAATATTTAAAACTTAACTGTAATGCCCCTCTCACCATGATCTAAGCATCTCCAACTTGTATCTAGATAAGTCAGATCCCAATATAACCAGTGCTGCTCTGAAAAGAATGTGCTTTGCTTGAGGAAAATGTTTATATTTCATTCCCTGGCTTCTTCCAAAAAAGGTTTTCAGCTACTTAGGTAAGTGGAGAACAATGAAAGCAGCTTTATCAGTACAGCTTGTTTAATTTCTTTTGAAAGTAACATTACTAAACTTTCTGCAGTATTTTAGTTGATACTACAGAAAAAATGTCATTTGTACTGAGGAGCTGCCAAATATAGCCAAAGTCAAAAGATAAATATAATATACTTATTAAGGCTGTGTCCTCTTCCCATTTTGCAATCTCCTCTACCCTTAGGGCAGGCACCAAGCTGTCTACGTTTGATGCAGTACTGACTTTATCTGTAATGTTAAATAAATAGGAAATAATGAATCCTCAGACTGACTGCGGCAGTTAAAAGACTTGTTCTCTGTCAAAATTGATCATAAGCAACAATTTAACACAAACTTCCTTTTTGAATAACCGAATCTTTAACACTTGTTTTTGCAAGAGACATTTTTGATCCTTAAATATAGTCAACAAATTAGGGGTTTTAAAAAATCTAATAGGGCTTCCCTGGTGGCGCAGTGGTTGAGAGTCCGCCTGCCGATGCAGGGGACACGGGTTCGTGCTCCGGTCCGGGAAGATCCCACATGCCGCAGAGTGGCTGGCCCCGTGAGCCGTGGCCGCTGAGCCTGCGCGTCTGGAGCCTGTGCTCCGCAACGGGAGAGGCCACAACAGTGAGAGGCCCGCGTACCGCAAAAACAAAACAAAACAAAAAACCAACTAATAATTTTTCTAATCTCTAGCAACAGGTGGATTTAAGTATTAGATATTCAGTGTGCCTAACATTTCCTTGTTATTTCTATGTTATAGAACTTCCCTTTCTAAATGTAGGTCAAATGAAAATCATGTTTCCTTTGCTTTCTTTAAAGTCATTCTTAATTTCTTTTCCTTTTTCTCTGTGCTATTTCTGCTTCCCTTGATGTTTAATGTTCCAAAGTAGTTGAAGAATGTCAAAATATATTGCCCTAGATATGTACATTGCTTATTATTATTATGCCCTGTCATCAGTCTTTTCAATTCTAAGAAGAAATCTGATATAAATCTTGAGAATAATTTATTGTTATTAGTTTCAAATAAAGCCCATATGTTATAACAATAATTAATTAATTTTTATTACTTATGTTGTTTTTCCAAAAGTGTTCAATTTTTGTTGTAGGAAATTTATTTCTTTACAAGTCTAATGAAAGTCCTGAACCTTCTTTGTAATACTGACCCCTGGAGTCATAATCACTTTGTTTATAACCTATGTCGTTAATAGTAAATATTACTAGACCAAATATTAATAGTGGTAATAATCGCAGCAAACTTTTATTAGGTCGCGACTGTGTACAAAGCTCTGGTACATCTTTTATGCACATATGTAATTTAATCATTGGAAAACCGTAACATTAAAATTGTAACAGATAAGAAAGATAAAGTTTGGGAAGATCATTAAATTTGCTCTAGGTAATACAGTGAAAGTAGGTCACACTGCCAATAAAAGAGAATAAGGATATAAACATAAATCTGTCAGACAACAGTTCTTGAGCAAATAACCTTGTTATATAATTTCACTTAACTTTTTTACAAATCCTAGGAGATAAGCGTAATACTATAACAATTTTGTAGGTGAAGACAGGTGAGACAGGTACTTTGCTCAAGATAAAAGAGAATAGGGATATAAACAAATCTGTCAGACAACAGTTCTTGAGCAAATAACCTTGTTATATAATTTCACCTAACTTTTTTACAAATCCTAGGAGATAAGCGTAATACTATAACAATTTTGTGGGTGGAGACAGGCGAGACTGTTAGGTACTTTGCTCAAGAGTACACAGCTTCCAAGTAACTATTTTATTGAATGACTCAGCCAACAAATACTTTTTGTTTTGTTTTGTTTTGTTTTGTTTTTTGTGGTACGCGGGCCTCTCACTGCTGTGGCCTCTTCCGCTGCGGAGCACAGGCTCCGGACGCGCAGGCTCAGCGGCTCACGCGCCCAGCTGCTCCGCGGCCTGTGGGATCTTCCCGGACCGGGGCACGAACCCATGTCCCCTGCATCGGCAGGCGGACTCTCAACCACTGCGCCACCAGTGGAGCCCCAACAAATGCTTTTTGAATGTTACTACGCCTGGCATTGTGCTAGGCCCAGGGTTTATGAAGATGACAAAGACACATTCACTGTCCTGTGGGGATTTAATGCCGTAGGAGAAACAAAGTAAACAACGTTTGTATGGTGCTTAACGGAGGAGATATACACAGGAGCCTTCGGAGCCAGTGGAGAGCAGCGTTCTGATCAGATCGGGAATGGGCGGGGAGTTGGAAGGAGGATGCTGCTTAAACTGCACATTGGAGGATGAGTAAATACTAGCTAGGTGAAGGGAGGGAAGAGAGAGAGGATGTTCTGGAAAGAGGGACAACAAGCAAGCTCAAAGTCTGGAGATGAAAGAAGACTTGACAATTTCCAGGTGTAGCCAGCAGAATAAAATGAGAAAGTAGGGAGAGGTGAGGCAGGGGAAGTAGCTGGCATGAGACTGTGGAGCTCCTGGCAGGCTACCCTAAGCTGTTTGGACTTTTCATTTTGAAGGCAATAGTAAGCTGCAAAAGGAACTTTGACAGATCAGATCAGAAATATCTGGCAGGTGTGGCAGTTGAATTGGAGGTGAAGGCAGGAAGAGTAAGAAAGAATGAAGCCAGTGTCATAAATGTCACAAAATGATAAATCTTAAACTAAATTATTGACTGCCAGAATTGAAGAATGAAGAGAGAGACCAAAGAGATTAAAGTAGTAAAACTGACAATATTTCATAAATGATAGGTTGGGGAGGCTGAGGGAAAAGGAGGTTTTTAAGATGACTTCCAAGTTTCTGGGAGCTTCTTGTGGTTCGTAGGTTTTGTGTAAAGAGCATGTCTATGTGATATGACGAAATCAGCTGCATATACTCTTCTGACTAGCCTATTTGTCATTAAAATGTTAAGTGAATAGATTAACTGTGCAGATCTTTGTGTGTGTGTCTGTGAATTGCATTTACTATAGAAGCAGAGTAGTTCAGATGCCAGATAAACTGTACCAGTGCCTGAACTAAATAAGTTAGCCAAGGGATAATTCCTTAATTCTTATCACTAAAAATTTCACTTAAGTTTAAAATTGCAAAGTTCCTAGGTATATGTCTTCTGTACATCCTTGGTTACCTTAGTGATTGAGCATCATACACTTATACTGTGAAGGTAGAAAAACATTTTTAATTATGTTGATCAAAAGGAACATTTGAAAACTGCCAATTAGGTTAATAAATAATTTTTTCCTTACTCAATCTTTTGCTTATGCATTCTAAAGTGACGATTACATAATCTGGGAATAAAAGAAAAAATGAGTCTATCTTTCCAAATTGTGGATTGTGGATATGTTTGGAGAATGAAGGTTAGAGACTTGGAATTCCATGACAGTCCTCTATTCTATTCTAAACATTAAGTGTTGAAGTGGACTATACCACATCTGAGAATTCTCTGGGGTTCTTGGGGTAGGTCTCTACTCCATCTCAGGCACCACCATGTTTTCAGGGCTAGTATAGAATTGTTAGAGAAAGGAGATTTAAACATGCAGGTATTAGTATTCAATGCACAGGGTTTCTGAGAATACTCATTAGTCAGCCCCTCCTGAGAGTCAAAAGCTGGTAAAATTCCAGAAGGTAGATGTCCTGCCTCTTGTGTAGAACTGCTGGGGCCGGTACCCTTTAGTTGCCCATCTCAACGTGGAAGAGCAGTCAATGTAGGAACAGTTTATCTATCTGGTAATGAAGAAATCCAATGAGTGAGCAAGAAAGGAGACTAAAGATGAGAGCTGGCATGCCTGATGGTGGTCCCAGAGATGCAGAGTAAGGGGGCACTGTAGCAGAGGATGAGCAGAAATTCACCAAAGCTGGGTTATGATGATGGTAATGCTCCAGCCTTGCCCGAGCCAATGGAAGAGTTGGGCTGGAGCCATGTCCACCAGCAGAGAAGTTAGCATGGACCAGGTGCCCCTCTGCTTATACCCAGAGTCTGTGTAAACCTCACCCTTACCCCAGAACCTCCAGAGCTTCATAACAGAAGATAAGGAAAGGGAAGGGGGAAAAGTCCTGAGAAGAATCCTGAAGTGATTGAGTAGTTTCCCCAAAGAAATCCAGTTCAAAACAGAAGTAACTGAGTTATTTTGTTTTAAAGGAATTCAAGTTTGTACTATCAAATACAATCAAGGCTTGAGAGCTAAATGTACTTATAAAAAACAAATGAGGCTGGACTGTTGTGAGTGTAACTGCAGAATTACTGTTTGGGTATAGGCTGCTGGTTGGAGGTTGATGGCTCAGGGCTCAAGCATTGTACCAGAAAGTGGAAAGAGCTTTAAAAGAGACAGATGAGATTCCTCTACTTGGTGAGCTGGGGAAAATTATTTTACTTCACTGAGCTTTAGTATTCCCCCTAGGAAAATGGGTTTAAAAAAGAAAAATAAACATATTTTTGTAGTAAGACATGCTTTGCCACACTAGAGAATAAGACTGTTGCTATATAGTGAAAAAAAAAAAACACTGGTCTGTAAGATGCCATTGGTCTGTGTAATAACTCTGCTGCCTATTCAGCAGGGGACTGTGTCTCCTGTTTGTAATATTCTGGGAAGAATTAGGTAAGATGGGAATCATCTCTTTCTTCAAAGTGTGAGATTATTTGTTTATTGGCACTGGCTCCAAAGTTTTGCTGGTGGGTCAATCTTTTCTAGTTCTTTCCCTATATGAATGACCTATGCAGGTTTCATACTTCTTCATTAGTCAAGTTTGATATTTTTCCCAAGAATCCATTTCACTGAGATTTTACATTTATTTGTAAACATATGTAGACAATATTCACTGAAATATTTAAAATTTTCTTTTCAGCTCTTTCCATAGTTCCATTCTTATTTTAAAATTTTTCTTCATTAGATTTCTGAGAGGTCAATCAATATTATTGCTTTTATTTCAAAAGACCAGATTTTTAAAAAAATACCTCTTTTTTTCTTGTTTTAAAAAAATTATTATGTTAATTACTTCATTCTGCTTCCTATCCTTGGGTCTTTTTTTTTTTTTTCTCATAAAATTTCTGAATTGGATATTTTCATGTATCTTCTCTATTTTAAAATAATAAATATTTAAGAATACAAATTATTCATAAGTACTATTATTCATTTACTTTATTAGTAAAGTATTTAAGACCATGAAATTAACTTTATCTATAGTTTATTGCATTCCTTAAATTTGATATGTGGCAATTTCATCTTTATTATTTTCAAAGTTGGTGTTATTGACAAAATATTTTGAGCTTTTAAATATCTAAACAATTTGATTAAAAAAATGTAGTCATATTTATGTAAAGTTTCTATTTTATAAAATACATAAGTTTTTTGCTACCAGGTATTTGAGCAGTGTTTATAATTTTTCTATAAATACTTGAGCTGCAGGTGTATTTGTTTTGTTGCTAAATAGCATGTTTGAAAATATAACTATTAATTTTATTTTATTAATAGTAACAGAGCTATTATTTATGTTCTGATTTATGTATTTTATTTGCTTTTGATGGACTGACAATGAATTGTTAACTCTTAATGTTACTACGGTCTTTATATATATATTACTTTTTTATTTCTAGTAGTGTTTTTCTTGTTGCATTTTGATACTATATTATTCACCTATAATAGTGGATCTGTTATGCCTTCAGTTTAGATGATGCCTTTTATCAATCAAAAATGACCTTACTTTAACATTTTCTACCATATGTTTGACTTTGGCTAACGTTAGTATTGTTATTTTTGCTTTATATGAAGAGTTTAATTCTTTACTGCTATATTTTTTGCATATTTATGATCAGCTTTCCAAATCATACCAGGAATATTTTTCTTTTATTTTAATGAATTTTCTCCTGGCATAATCTAACTCATTATTCACTAAAGAACAAAAATGCTACCATAAGTGCAAGCTTATTAAATGTTTCCCCTGATTTTCACATGCTGTGTTATTAAACATGCCTTATCTGAATATATCGAGACCATTATGCTAATTTCAGCACTTTTCCAACTGTTTTCCTTTCAAAAGTCTTCTTTTTGATTTTGATTAATTAAAGATTAATGTTGGGAGGAAACTGTTAAATTAAAATCACTTACTAATAGAAGGATTTTGGTTCTTCGACTATTTTATTCTTAGTCTTGAAATAAAATAGCCTTAATGACAAGAATTCTTGCTGTTTTCTTTTCACCCATGTATGAAAAACGATCATTTTGGAAGCTAAAGAACACTTAGTCCTTTGAAATAAAAATAAGTAAGCATTCAGGGAAGGAGAGAGGTGCCCTAGACAAACAAAGAGGATTAGAATGGGAGTTAACTGCTTTTTCTATCCCATCTGCTTTCCAAATGTGGATCACTCCTTGAGGTCTGCATGGAACAGAAAACATGGGCAAGGGCAGAGGCTCATTCTTGGTTAGAAAACCTTTATTACACTTGTCAGCAGTAGCTGCAATCATGCTGACCACTGAAACAGACTTTTTATTTTCCTTATTCCCAGGTTGTGATTATACAAGGAGCTTTCTTCTTTTTAAATTTGAGATCAACAGCAATGTAATTTCTGGGTTCCAAATCAATAACTTTCTTTCTGACTTTCCTTTTTCCAACTAAATCAGAAGAAAAATGATATAGATCTTCTCTAACCAATTTATTTATGGAAGATTTTCTTCTCTGTACACACTCTATGCTTTGGTTTAATTTTTAATGGGTTTCGTGTTCACTGAAAGAAGCTTCTTCAAGGGAACCAGAGGTTAAACATGAAGTCGAGAGAGCATTGACTCATTCTAATACTTCATCTCTTTCTAGTACATAGATCTTTATTTTTGACCTTTAGTCTCTTTTTCCATACTAGTCTTATCTCAGCCAGAAGATAGATATAGAGGGATGATTTTCCTAACGGTCATAAAGGAAATTGTTTTTTAGAAAAATCTACATTTTAAAAATTGACTAGTTTTACTTATATTCGTTATACTCTAACTGGTTAAAAACCACTGTTTTAGATCCTTGTCCTAAGATTTATTTCTTTGCCTGCTGCTTTTTTGTGGTGTTATTGTTACATTTTCTTATTTTAGTTTCAGTAGCTTCTAATTACCTACAGTTGATTGTTTCTTGGGGATCTGCCAGAGATGAACAATGGATAAAGGAAAGTATTCCTATCATTAACAAAGCTCTATGTATGTGTACACTGGGGTCACAAAATGATAAAGTGAGCTTTAAAGAACAGACACAAGTTGCACATAAAATGAGACAGTGGCAAAAAACAATAACTTTGCTCTCAAGTGCCACCAAAACGTAGCTGGAAGGGTAGAATCAACAAGGTCATAGAGTCTAAAGTCGTGCATGGATTTCAGCACATGTGTTACTTTATCTTATTTGTTCATCTAATTCTACCAATTAGTGTGATCCAATCAGATGTTTATATCTAACAGAATGGAAAATTCTATTTTAATTTTGCATTTATAGAGTAAATGAAATGATGGCATAAGTCTTTTCTGGATTACTAACTTGGCTGATGTGTGGATAGGACCTTTGAGAGCCTCAGGTCCCCAGATTGCTCTTGCTATAGAATTAGGACTTTCTACTCTTTTATAGAGGATTTTCCCTTTCCATAATATTCACTTCTCTAAATTTCAATTTAAAAATAAGCATGTATACATTTTTGTACATTTCTGGAAGTAATCATATTTTACATGTTTTAAATATGACTGTATATTGAACAATTAATGTATATGAATTATTAGTATAAACAGAAAAACAGATTTTTTAGAGAGAGGAACTCATGATGAGAGAGTAATATTTTAGATTAACACACGCTTCTTAATTTTTTTTAACAATCTGTTACTTCTTCCTTCTTTTGTGGAACCCACATTTAGAAAAAGCCTAGACATTATCAGATAATGAAGTATTTTTCCATTTTTTTAAATGAATTTTACATGTATGAATCAGAAGTTCTGGCAAGCCTGAGATACTAGAATTAAACTGCAATAATTTCAGCCAATTGCAAGGAAGTCACATGACACGTTATTGGTCAATAATGTTTGTTAAATTAGATGTCAGGGTAGAAAAGTAATGAATCGTTAATAGAAACAGTGTTAGTTTAAGTTTACTTAATGTAAAGAACCATTCTATCCAAGCAGCTATTTTAATTTAAACAATACTCTTATTTCAAGTTAATGCTGGTTCAAAGTCCACAAACTATCAACAGCCACTTGGATTTTTCTAAAAGCTAAAGACACAATGTCTTTCCCACTTATTTTTCCACACGTAGCTGTGTACTGCTTTGTGATAATTCGTGTTTGTCTCTACACATGTGCATGTCTTGTCTTCCTAAGAAGATTCATTTGTTCGTTTGTGCAATGTATCCTTTCGTCCATCCAAAAATCTTTCAGTGGTGGGCCTGTTGTTAAGCATGGAAGAGTAAGTAGAAAAGACACAGCCTTTTCCTCAAGGGACTCAGAGTTTAGAAGAGCTCATGGTCCCTGTAATACAGTAAATCAGCTCACAGTTACCATGGAAATAAAAGAAAAGCATTGCAGATATTGGCTTGCATAAAGTTAGCAACTTTAACGTGACAGCATTTTATTTATCTTTCCTTCTCCAGACTTGTTCCCATAAGTAGTTAAGATAAAAATGAGATTAAACAGAAACATTGAGTATCCCTAATTTGAGCCTATTGAAGAGTGGATCATTTAAAAAAAAAAAAGAGTCAGATTCTGGTAAACATTAAACAGATTGGTTTAGTAAGCTGCCTTGTACTTGGGTAAATAATTAACATTTCTTTTTAGATTTCCAGAAAGAAATGTCAAAGCTCCTTTTGCAGTTGGAAGAAATCAGTCTTCAGCTGGGAAAGTGCCTTTTTAAAGTAAAACACTGCATGTATTTGAGTGAGGAGGGGGCATCATTAAACATAATACAGATTGATCAGAGACTTGTGCTTTTCAGTCCAGCCTCATTAACTATGCATTTGTGTCCAGAAGAATGACATGAGTGCCAAGGTTTAACTGAGGGCACAAAAGGAATACCAAGTTCCCCTTAGGATAGCAAGTTTCAAGGTAATTTCAGTTCATTGTCAAAAATACAAGAGTGGCATTCTTTCATTCCGCACTCTCCTTACCTGTCTTAACTTCTCAACGTTGTGAATTTGCTTTATTCACTTGCTCTTTTATGCCAGCCTAAACGGTTTTATTCAGGGAGGTATATATATTTATAATACATATAAATAGAAATTAATATAAGCATACAAATAATTACATATTTCAATATATTTAAAAATTTAAACGACATCCTGTCTTTTCGATAAGCAGATTGCTCCACATTTCCACCATTATGACATTATCTAGACCTGGAAACTAATAACAGTAAAATACTTTTTTGCAAGGCATTTTATGCTCAGTATGTAACATGGGCTTTTCTCACTTAACCCTCCCAACTGCTCTGTGTGGTTTGAGGCGGCATATCCTCATTTACAGATAAGAAGCTTGAGACCAGCCCAAGGTTTTAGAGGGAATATAAGATAGTGCTATGATTTGAAAACCACTGCCATTGCTCACTTTAGCTGACAATAAGTGAAAGACAACCCTTTGTTAGTTTTATACGTTACAGGTGTGCCTAACCCTTTGGCACTTCGCTACTGCTTTCTTTAACAAGTTACCCTTTCTGGCTCGGATGCTATGTCCTTCTAATCCTCCACCTGGCTAAATTTCTTACTAATTTTTCAAGTCTCAGCTCAGGACTACTTCTCTAAAGAAGGCATCTGTGGCAAACAAACTGGGCTGATTTCTTCCATAACACCCTGCACATAGCTCTTTCTTAAGTACTTTAAACTCTGTGAAAATTTGGACAATGACTTGTTCACAGTTGGTCAGCTCCTAATGTGGACCTGCCATGAATTAAATATTTGTTGAATGAATGCATGAATGAGTTCCCTACATATCAAATTGTTCTGAATTGGGTTAGAATGCCATGTTGGGCATGCAAAGTATTGCAGCAAGGGATAAAGGAGCAAAAATATCCTAAACAAAGAACAGGGATAGCTGACCCATGAGGCATACTAGTTTGAGGAGATCAAACGTACACATAGAAAAAGTGTCTATTTAGAAAGCAGAACAAGGACAAGTGAGACAAATTAAACATCAAAATGCTGAGAGCCTGAAGAGTAAAACAGAGACTAGAGGAATAAGCAGTTAAACTGGAGGTATTTCCTGGATCAAGTTTTTAATCCCAAAGTTTCCCTTTCTGATACACCTAGGTGTTTTGGAACTAATGTCAACCGTAGTTCAATTGTGTTCTTAAACCATAATGCAGCCACAAGTGGATTGAATATTTTTAGTAGTATGTAAATGACTCTATAAATATGCTAAACATTAGTTCACTAACTACTTATTTTTCCACTTCATTAGAGAAGAAAATTACCCCATTCATAGAATGTTTCATTTCCTTGTCCACAGAGCCGATCACTAAAGCATAGGTCTTGCTGACATGGCAATTTATTTCTGGGCAATAAGAGGAAAGACACATAGCACATTATCTAAATTATTAAATTCTTACAAAATCAAGGTATTGGTGGAATCTTCTCTCAACTGGTTAGGAAGAAATAGTGTTAAGATTTTTATACCATGACATTATGGGAAGGTGCCAGGCTGGGCTCGGTCTTCCCTATCTTCCTGTCTTGACCTTACTCGGTGATGAAGAGATTGGACAAAGTGATCTCTAAAGTTACCGTCTCTTCAGTTAAGAGCTAGTTTGGAGGTGGATAAATGGTACATTCATTGGAGTTTGCCAGTTACCAACTATGTAACTCCGGTATGTTTCTCAACTTCTGTAAACCCTGCTTTCCTCATCTGTAAATTGAGGTTAATAATAGGAAAATGCTCATGGGGTGTGGTAAGTCTTAGATGAGATAACGCTTATAAAGTGTTATACATTTATTGGCTGATAAATATTCTTTTCTTATTTTTATTAGTTTTGTGGGAAAAGATGTTCAAAATTTCAGGTATTTAAAGTTTTGTGTGTGAATTTCATTTATTTACACGCTCTTTCCTATTATTCCAGCACAAGAGAAGCGGTTACTTTAAAAATAAAGTTTAGTCAATGACAGTATGAGGCACATATGTGGTCTAATTGCTATATAAACCCTATAATGTTATTTTTTTATGCTGAGACCCCAATTAGCTTCAGTTGAATACCTGTGAAGTATGAGTCTCTGCTAATTCTGGATAGAATAATTGGATATGTCACGAAGTGTGTTGTTGAATAAATCATGTTTTCTTCCAGCGATTCAAAGACCTGGCAGCACACTGGCATAAAAATGGGCAGGCATGTTGTTACTTTGCTTGTAAGGTGATTCTAAGATCTTGGCCATTTGCTTTGAATGGAAAACTGTAGACACCCTCATTAATTAATGTGTGGATTTTGTTGCTTTGCTAAATTATCTTTACCATGATTGATGATTTTTCATTGTGTCTATAGCTTCTTTGTAACGTCCACTTTTTCCCCTGGAGATGGTGGTTTTTATTTATTTTATGTTATTTTATTTTGCATTAGTGATCTTATGCTGCAGATGAGACTCTTCCAGGAGCCAATCATCTGTTGTTTTGGCAAAGGCAGCCCATGATTCTGAGACAATTTCATAGATAGCATTAGTTTCACAGATTGTTTATTCCAGGTGATGATTTCCTAAACAGGGTATAAGACATGAAATCCTGCACAAATTAGATAACCAATGTCACATGGTTGCTATTTAGTATTAATGTCTAAGTATGTCAGGGGTTGGAACTACTATTATGGAAATTACTTCTGCATACAAGATGCTTTATGCGTGTTTCTTTTTATCCACAACTACGAGGCTGGCTAGTTAGGCTGTGTATGTTTTTGTACTGAAGTGCAAAGTAGTTAAGATAGCTTACCCAATACCACACAGGTACATAATTGAGCAAGCATATGAACCCAGATTAATGTTATTCCAGAATATATGGTGTTTCCAATATAACACAATGGCAAATTTTGTGCGCTCATGAATAGGCATTCTGCTATATGCATGCTTTTTAAAATAACTCTACAAAATAGCAATTATTATTCCTCAAAGCAAAAAGGAAGGGAAACACTGAAAGGTAAAAAAAGATATTTAATTCAAAAGCAATTAGAAGTTTCAAAGTGAATCAAATAATGCAGATTCAGGGAGAGGTTTTTCAGTCATTCATTGGGTAACTGCCATTCATTTATTGGTAATTGTATGATGCAGCCCTACTCTGTGCCAAGCAACGAACTAGGTTCTGGGGTACCATAAAGAGCAAAAGCTGGAATGGTCCCTGTACTCAAATTTCTTGCAGTCTTATTAAGGAGACGTATTAATAAAATAAATTTAAGATAAAATAATTACAAGTTTTAATGGAAAAATATAGGGGCCTATGAAGATTATAATAAGGGGATATGGACTCATTTGCTGCAAGAGAACAAATTTAAAGTCATGAAAATCCAAAAGGATTTTACATATTATATACATATGAATATTCAGATTTGTAATGATGATGTAATGATAAATTCATATAACTGAGCTTATGTTATTTTAATAATTATAGTTACACAAAAATATTTTCCTAATTTCACTTGTGGTTTTATTAGAATGGGATTATAGGAATTTTTTTCTCTTTTTGTTTTCCATTTTAAAAACATGTATTTGGGGCTTCCCTGGTGGCGCAGTGGTTGAGAGTCCGCCTGCCGATGCAGGGGACACGTGTTCGTGCCCTTGTCTGGGAAGATCCCACATGCCGCGGAGAGGCTGGGCCAATGAGCGGCTGGGCCGCTGAGCCTGCGCATCTGGAGCCTGTGCTCTGCAACG
This sequence comes from Delphinapterus leucas, assembly GCF_059928025.1. NCBI lineage: Eukaryota > Metazoa > Chordata > Mammalia > Artiodactyla > Monodontidae > Delphinapterus > Delphinapterus leucas. Next base: position 71,406,477 of record NC_143139.1, read on the forward strand.
GGAGAGGCCGCAACAGTGAGAGGCCCGCGTACCGCAAAACAAACAAACAAACAAAAAAACATGTATTTGGGAACCCTCCTGCACTGTTGGTGGGAATGTAAATTGATACAACCACTATGGAAAACAGTATGGAGTTTCCTTAAAAAACTAAAAATAGAACTACCATACAACCCAGCAATCCCACTACTGGACATATACCCCGAGAAAACCATAATTAAAAAAGACACATGCACCCCAATGTTCATTGCAGCACTATTTACAATAGCCAGGACATGGAAGCAACCTACGCGTCCATCAACAGATGAATGGATAAAGAAGATGTGGCACATATATACAATGGAATATTACTCAGTCATAAAAAGAAATGAAATTGAGTTATTTGTAGTGACAGACCTAGAGTCTGTCATACAGAGTGAAGTAAGTCAGAAAGAGAAAAACAAATACCTTATGCTAATGGAATCTAAAAAAGAAAAAAAAAAAAGCGGTTGCGGAGCAGGAATAAAGAGGTAGACATAGAGAATGGACTTGAAGACATGGGGTGGGAGGGGGAAGCTGGGGCGAAGTGAGAGTAGCATCAACATATATACACTGCCGAATGTAAAATAGTTGGCTGGTGGGAAGCAGCAGCATAGCACAGGGAGATCAGCTCCGTGGTTTGAGATGACCTAGAGGGGTGGGATAGGGAGGATGGGAGGGAGGCTCAAGAGGGAGGGGATATGGGGACATGTGTGTGCATATGGCTGATTTGCTTTGCTGTGCAACAGAAACTAACACAGTATTGTGAAGCAATTATACTCCAATAAAGATCTATTAAAAATGTATTTGATTACATTATTTTTTAAAAAGGGAAGCAAAATGATTTCACATATTAACATTTTCTAAGAATTCTGACTAAATCTTGGGAAACACTGTGGGGGGGCGTGTCTGTGTGTCTGTGTCTGTGTGTGTGCTGGGTAGTATGATTTTTTTTCCCTTATTTTTGGCCACTAACTGGACTTTGTACCAATGATATGCCTCATCTTCAGTTTTGGAGGTGGGGGACTACAGCTGTAACTCAGCCTCTGTGATCTCATTTCCTGGTTTCTGGCTCATAGATTTGATTAAAAGGAAAATTGAAAATGTATCAATCCTTGAATTAATGCCTACAAGATTAGGTCAAGGCTATGGAACTCAGACCTCTAAGGTACTAGCTCATTTCTACTTTTGTTAAGCTTGAATGCAAAATGGAAATGAAAATTATTTTGTCAATCAAATATTTGCAATCCTATCAATCCAGGATCAGAAGCAATTTTGTGTTAGAAGACATTTTCAGTGATATATCTTAAATCAGATAGGTAGATAGGTAGATAGATAGATAGATAGGTAGGGAATTTATATATGTATTATGCATATTTATATATGTATGTATTTTACATATATACATATACACACATACAGAGCCCTACATATATATTTATAGTAAGCATAGTATATTTTTAAATTTTTTCTTGAATGACATCAATCTTACTTAAAATATATTTTAGAAAAGTAATACTTGTAACATGTTTACTATAGGAATTTTAACAATGCAGACAAGAAAAAGAAAAAAATAATAATCATCCATAATTCTATCACATATCACACAAACAAACCATGTTTTTATTTTTGTACATGGCCTTCCACTGCTTCTATATAAATATAGATTTTAATACATATACATATTTATGCCCAATAACTAAATACACATACGCTTATCTTATAACTGTAAGATAATATTTTATGAATTTATTTTCTTATAATGATATCTTAGTATCTTTAAATAGCTGTATAACATTCTGTTATGCCGACATCTTTATTGATCAATTGATCTCTTAGTGTAGGACATTCAAGTGGTTTCAACTGTTTTGCTATTGTATACAATGCCATGATAAATGTCCTTACATGGAAATTTTGAAAATGGAGCTTTGATGTACCTGCATAAATAGGTTAAGAAACTTCATGGCTAGAAAATAAACACTGTTTTCCACCTCTCCTTCCTTCCCTCTTTCCATATATGCGTCCAATTCATCCTCAGAATGACTTCTCATGCACCTTAAAAAATATGCTAAATTACTTTAATCTGCAGTGATGATGAGATCTTAAGTGGAAATCACATAGCTATTGACCATCTGATTTGCTGGTGTATTTTCTTTTCTCTTTATGCTTCTTCAGGGTATAAACTGAGGTAAAAAAATACAAATGAATTAATGCTGATTTGTCCTTGAACATTCCATGACTGCCTTGAAATTACTATGAATACACTTGAATATTGCAAAATGAAGATAGCAAGTAAAATGACAGAGACTTACAGAATGATACCATTACTGGAGTTGTAATTATAAAGGCTTTATGAATGCTAGGTTCATCTCTCCTCCATCAAGTCTACATTTTCTTCTGTCTCTGTCATACTTAATAGACCAGCATTACTGACTGAAAAATGATAGTTACTTTTCTGTTGTTTTTTTATGACTGTAGATATAAATCTATAGTAAATTGCTCAATCTGGAAACACAACACTGAGGGAGAAAACCAAAGTAAGGTTTTTTTGTTTTTTTTTTAATGTGTGTGACATTAAAGAATGGGAAGTTGGTTAGCAGGAGCTCTGTCCCATTTTGTTTACTCATCTCTAATGGGGTTAATACATAGGGCCAGTGCAAATGAGTGCTCTGTAGCTAAATAATGATAGCCCACAGCAAGAGAAACAGGGAGCTGATGTCCTGACATTTATTTTAAAAATAGCTGAACATATTCCAGGCACATTTTGCCGGTCCTACTGACAAAAGTCCTTCTGTTAACCATGTAGAATGAAATTCTTCTCATCATGACATAACTGAGGATTCACCTTAAAACACTTTGAAAAATAAAGAAAGTCAGGTTGACTTTCTGTCTCTCTCGGTTTTGACTTGATGAAGACACTGAGCTCGAAGTGAATGTAGTTCTGAATTTTAGTGAGTATAAAAAAGTTGGAGAGCTAAAAGGCCTTTTAGTGACTGCTGCTGTGTAGATTGTTTTTAAGATATTTAAAATTTTATAACAAAATAAATACATGAAGAAGGGGTTATTTTATTGATTTTTTCATGAGACAATATGTAATAATTTTTAATGAGACATAATATTTAATATTTTATACTGATAAAAAAGTATCAATTGACAGTGAGGGTTATTTTTTTTAAATGGTCACTGATTTTAGGCCTAAATAATTGACCTTTTAGCTTAGCACAGCTGATAAAAGTTTCAAGAGTGAACTAGTGTAAAAGTTTTTCTGGAGGAGATAACTTGGGGTGTATGTGGGGATATAGAAGGGTCAGGTAAAGTACGCTCGAGAAGATCAAGGGCCAGTGCACTGGGCTGAGAGCCAAAGAGACTCAGGGAAGGGCGTGTTGTTAGGAAAATCACGTCATCAGATTGTGAGGAGGGTGGACTGAAGGTGAGTGAGCTTGGGAAGAAAGATAAATTAAGGAGCAATTTTTCACCTGGAGTGAGTAGGTGAGTAAAATAATCAAGGGTCTTACAATGGCTGAGAAAAGAAGTAGAAAAGACTGAGGACTACTTAGTATAATTCTTTAAAATAAAAATAATGAGAAACAGGATTTGGGGGAGCTTAAATGTCTATATAAAATGGATATCTGACCCAAATAATTTGGGGGCACTGTGTAGAATGCAGACCTAATCTACACTGTCATTTTTTTTTATCATATAGCAAAAGCCCTTTTTGATACTTCCATTTTTTTAGTTTACCTGTAACTCCTTACATGCTTGAAATTTAGACTGGAATTTGGATGATGTAATCCAGCAACTTGCGACAAGATGGAGAAATTAATTACATGTGTATTCTAGGACGCTTTCTAACATGCTATTTTACCATTTACTTTCAATATAAGTTTAAGATATTTAATTTATATTATCTAGTGAGCCATGTGTCTTTACCAGAAGAAAAAAATACAAAATTAAAATAAGAAATATAATTTAACAACACCAAATTTCATTTTTTTTTCTGAATTGATTGTGGTGATTTATTATCTTAGTATTATTTACATTAAAAGGTGCGTATAATTGCTTCTATATGTTTTTGTCCCTTTGAATTACTTTCAAAGCATAGTCTTTTCCTAAAAAAGAACAGATGTGAATCTGGACCTAAATCTAGATATGTCTTTGGCGATTTCTGTCTTTGGGCCCCTCCTTCCTAATATCTAGCACAGAGCAGTGTCTTTGGGAAAGCATCATGCTTGACAACTTCCATGATGATATCATCCCGCCTCTGAAAACCTTTATGGGAAAAAAAACTCCTTGAAGACAACTTCATGAGCTTGGAAAATAAAAGAGACTGAGCCACTTAAATAATGAAGCAAAGTCATCCTCTGCTTCCTTAGAAAATGTTTTATTACTCTGAAAGAAACTTTGGAATTGAATCAAAAAATGAATGCCAGCCCCTCCCAGCCTAGAAGTTGTGTTTAGATTACTAAAAGGATTTGTCTAGTGTTCGTGAAATTAAAATGGGGAATATGCAGTAGTATTTCAATTTAAAATTTATATAAGCTTCCATATGTAAGTCATACATCAATATATATTTGCATATCTTTAAAACTTTGTCTATTACTTATTGCCAGAGTAATAAGACATTAAAAAGTGATCCAGCCTCAATAACCATGGAAGAATCAGATGCAGATTTTAGTATGAAATGATTTGTGTCTGCATTCTCAAAGATCTATTTTCAACATTTTCCCCCTTATATAGTCAAAAAAGGAAATCTAACTTGAAAATTATGTTAGAATACTGTATAAAATCACACTAATATTATAAATGTAGCTGTTCATTTCTAACTCTGCTACTTTTGACATATCATTGCAGTTAATTTTTTATCAGAAATACGCATGGAAAATAAAAGAAATTCTATTTTAAGTTTCCTATGTTTATGTAAAGAAGTGGCTTCATTGAAAAATATTCCAGATAGACACTAAAATTCATGTTCTTGGGGAGAAAAACTCCGGCTACTTGGAGAACCATTTATTTTCCCAGTTGCTCCTTCTTTTTTTCCCTTTTGTTTCCAACTAATTGTTGCTGTAGTCTCAATCACTCTTGTATCTTACTTTTGCTTTGAAAATTAGCTCTAGATACATTCCAAAGCAGCTCTACACTCAATAATCATTAACAAATGTTACCCTGGCCTGACCCTTCTGGTCAGACAGCCACCAAGAGATAAATGTTTTATGAGGCTTCACCTTTAAGAGATTACTTCCGCCCTCCAGGCTCTCTCTAACTCTGTAGTCCTTCTTTTCCTACAAACCTATGTCTTTCTTTGCATTCTCAAATCAAATGATTTATGTAGATTTGAAGGTTTTCCAAACTTCGGTATCACCACAGCCCTGATATGGTAATTCTCTATTGCTTATCACCGATCTCTTAAACTTAAAAATATGGATTTGAAATGTTTCCCAACACAGCAGCAAGCTGGAAAAGGACATGTACCAGGAATGAATTTTATTCACCCAAATTCCCCAGGCATGTTTTGTGAACCTCAATTATGTATGAACTTGCCTCTTCCACTAAATTGACCACAGGTCAGATGTTTTTAAAATTTTCTTCAGTACGTCCATTGCAGTGCTTTGCACAAATTAGATGCTCAACACAACTTGGTTCTCATTGTCGCTGCTGGTGATAGTTTTCCTCTTAACCTTAGCTATTTATCAGATGATTACATGGTTGTCTAACTGGTTTCCTGGCTTCTAGGTTTTTTCTCTTCCAATTCATCTCACAGAGCAATACCAATTGGAGAACTATACTAATTATACTGTTCTGTTGCTCAAAAGCCCCTCCATTCCTGGTAGGATTTCACCTGAATATTCACTTTCTTTCTTAGACTTTACTGGATTGCTTGAAAGTTTTACTATGAGCACGTAGTTTTTCTTAGATATAATTAAGAATAAAAGCTATTTTTATTTTGAAAAGATAAAAATATTCAAAGGAATGAACATTTGCTCTAATGAAAGACTTCTGAATATAATAGCATTTTTGGTTCTGAAATGAATGCTGGTCCCTGCACTTGAATCTGTTGCTGCAAGTGACCAAACTTACATATCAGTCATTGTGGAGAGGGAGAGCTATATACATAAACACACATAAATATACATACAGAAAATCTATATGCTTCCCATCTTCTTGTATTTTATTTTATATTTGAACATTTATTCTTTAATTTTCAATAAATGGTTTATACGCATATACCTATATATCTATGACTGGAGATGGAGGTCTAGAATGCTATGTACCAAAATGGTGAGTAGTTGTTTCTGTATGAGAGGGTAACAGTGTATTTGCATTTGTACATTTTTCTGAAGTGAGTATATAGCTTTCATCAGAGTCCCAAAGACATAGGTATCACCCAAATATTAAAATCTACTTTTCTAGGCAAACTTTAATTTCTAGACAATTAGTCCCCTGTCTTTATTTAGAAAAAATTACACTGCTTCCCAACCTCCTTGCTGTAACTGATGCCCATTTATCTTCTTTTCATTGTTTTCTTCTCTCAGGGAAATCTGATCCCTCTTTCAAGACCCAGACCACATAGCCACACCCCCCCCTTCACAAATCACTCCAAATCTCTTCCTCCTTTCAATTCTGACAGCACAAATGATTTGATTGGGTGTTGATCACTGAATGACATTTTGGTTTTATTTTTTATGAGAATATGTGGCATCTCCCCATCTGGTTGGTAAGCTAATCAAAGGCAGGAATTGTCTTAGTCAAATCTCTAGTTGTATTTTTTTTTCAGACTAATAAATATTTGAGATGTGAGTTGAGCACTCCTACCTGATAAAGGAAAGAAAGTAACATATGGAATACTCTAAATGAGATAAGAACATTTTATTCTCAAATTATCAAAAAGAGTAATAAACTCATATTTCATTTTTTATTTTATCCAGAACTCATAAAATTAAAGGTCTGGGGGCTTTTTACAAATATGCATATTTAAGTACACAATAAGGTTTTAAGATTAATCACTTTAAGACATTTAAAAAAACATATCTTTAAAATAAATGATTCAAGATAGCAGGAAAGTATAAAGTATAAAGGAATTTCAAATTCATCCTGTCTAAATCCAAAGGGAAAGTAAGTTCTCTTTCTTTCTCATTGCTGCTGTAATATTGTAAGAACAAACTTTTAGGTGAGAAAGTGCTTTTAATTATCACAGGACACATTACATGTAAAAAACTATTTAATTAGCCATTGCGTCAATGAGTCCCTCTAATTTTAAAGTTTGCCCTAACCTCAAGATTAGCGCAAGATTACCTCAGGATTAGCACTGAGACCTTAATCGAGTTTAGTAGTTAAGAACATGGGCTTTGGTTCCAGGTAATTCTGGCTTTGAGTTTTGAACCAACCACTTAATAGCGCTCAACTTGGGCAAGTTAAATACACAATGTCTCAGAACCTTGTTTCCCTCATATATAAAATTGGCTTCAAAATATTGCCTCATAGGGTAATTATGAAAGTTAGAAAATATTAAGTATGTAAAGCACTTATCGCAGGGCCAGGAACATAGTAAATCTGCGATGAATGTTATCTATTCTTATTAATATTGCTAACCTTGTTCAAATCTAATCAACAAAGATACCTTACTGCCTCTGCACTGAGTATAATGTGGGTTTGGTGCACTCTGCCCTCTGAGTTTGACCACTGTGTGCCTCTCCAGCCTCTTTCTTCTCCCTTGGCTTGTCTTGTCTGAGTCTTCACTCAACTACTCATTGTTTCTCCCCTTTATACCATTATACCCTCTGTCTCCTCTGCTTGGAACACCCCTCCCCTTTGACAGTCTTACTCATCCTTTAAGTCCCAATCTAAGGGTTCCTTCTCTTAAGTCATCCTACCTTGATTGTAAACCTCTTAAGAAACTGCAGCTTATATTCATCTTCGGGTTCCTGGTGCCTTGCACAGTGGCTGGCACAAGTAAATTTTAAATAAATATTGACTAATTTCAACTAAAAACACTGTCATCCTACAAGGCAATATAGAAATCATAATCCTTCCTAAGTCCCGTGATATCCTTTAGCACCTGAACCAGACTAAGACTTAAATTTCGTTAAAAGTAGGGACTTTTAACTCAAATAGATTTAGGTGTGTATCCTTTGCTACCTATATAATCTTACGTTATTTAAACCAGCTGAGTTCAAACGTCTGCCTCTACAAACGGGTTATTTAAAGCTATTTTATCGGGCTGACAGAAGGGAATAAAAGAGAGAATGTAAAGAATTTAACACCGAGCTTGGGACATTCTAAGTATTTAACAAAATGGTGGTTGTGCTATTGCTGTTATGGTTATTGTTAGAGTCTTTTTATCATTGTGATCACCAACATCTTCATCGCCAAACCTTTTCATCATCAGGAGTCAGGAAATCCATTGTGAAAGGACCAGAAGTGGAAAATGTTAGTGTAAGCCATGCACTATGCCATCCCCTCTGTATAGAGATTTAAGATCCAATGAGACACACTAAATGGAAACCACAAAGGAATTGAGAGAGGAGGTGTGCCTTTGTCCTCCAATGTGAGAGCAATTCCTAAGAGCAGGAGTTTGGAAAATTAAAGCCACAATGGAAGGTTAGTTGTCTCTTTTTTTTTTATAGTTGTCTCTTTTGATGGGAGTGATTTCTTGTGAGCAACTAGTGAAAATGAGATACAGTTGGAAAGATTAGATTAGTGTAACACTTTGGAAGGTCCTGTACAGCAGGCTAAAATAATTAGAATCCACTGAAATGATGAATCAGTCATCTAGAAAGATGATTCTATTAGTTTTCTATTGCTGCATAACAATTTGCCACTAACTTAGTAGCTTAAAACAATACCCACTTTTTATCTCACAGTTTTGCAAGACAGATGTTCAGTACAGAGTGACTGGATTCTCTGCTCAGGGTCACAGAAGGCTGATGTCAAGGTATTGGATGGGTTGGGTGCTTATCTAGAGGATCTGGGGAAGACTATGCCTCCAAGCTCATTTGAGATGTTGGCAGAATTCAGTTCCTTGCAGCTGTAGGACTGAAGTCCCGTTTCCTTGCTGGCTGTTATCTGGGGTTTATCCCTGCTCCTAGAAACTACCCATATTCTTCTCACATGGCCCCGTCCAACTTCAAGGGCAGCAACAGAGCATAGGGTCCTTCTCATGCTTCAAATCTCTCTGATTTCTTATTCTGCCACCAGTCTGAGAAATAGCTCTGCTTTAAAGGACTCATGTAATTAGATTAGGCCCACTAGGAAAATCTCCCTATGTTACAGTCAACTGATTATTTACCTTGATTACATCTGGTAAGGTGATGTAATGGTGAATGGTGAATCCCTTTCACCATGTTACAAGAGTAACACTAGGAGACTAAAGTCACAGGGGCCATCTGGAATTCTGTTTAGCACAAAGATCCCGGCGATGTTGTACAGGATAGTAAAGTTCCTAAATGTATAAAAATCACTCAGGAGCTCTTTTAGCCACTTGAACTAAGGGGTTAAAGGTCTAGTTAGTTAATAATAGCAGCTTGTTATGCACTAAGCCTTGTTATTGTTTCAACTCATATATTCACAAAATCCTTTTGATATAGGTGCTATTGTTATTCTTATTTGACAGTTGAAGATATTTAAGTTTAATAAGGTTAGGAAATGTGCTTAAATTCACGAAGCTAGTATTTTGTAATTCTGGGATTACATCTAGACAAACTGACTCCAGAGCCCAGGCTCTGAACTCTTATCCTATCCACTCTCCCTTAGTTGAAAGGCTAGGGACCTTATGGCCAGGGTGAAGACAATATAACAGTTGGCTCCTTGGTTCTTTCTGAATCATCTCCATGTTGCAAATTTCCATTTTCATTTACTTTATGTATTGAACCCAGGCTCTGTGTTAAAACTTCTGCTGGGTACTTTTGATGAAATGTGTCCTAACTTGTTCAATTCTCATAATACTAAAAATTTCCCAATATTAGAGATAAGAACTGAGGCCTCAGTTACATATCTTGTTTCAGGTCTCAGAGCTATTGAGTAGCAGATGTAGACTTTGAACCCTAGTTCGCCAAACTCGGCAGGCTTTATATTACACCATGTGTTCAACCTCAGGGTCAGCATGTTCAAAGCACTGAGACGCAGAAACATGCAGTAGGTGCAAGTGTGGAACCTGACACCTTAACTGCCTATATGTGAAGCCAAGTTCTGCTCCTTACTTATCTCTCTGGCCTCAGTTTCCTAATTTGTAAAAGGAGGATAGTACCTGTTTTGTGGAGACTCCAGCAAAAATTAATGGATTGTTATAGGAAAACTCTTAGAACAGGGTCTGGTATATAGTAAATACCCCAAAACAGTGAGCTATAAGAAAGATCTGGGAGAAATGCATGGTATAGACAACTATGAATTAGGTTTACCTGCTCTTTGTGTTATTTGCGTCATTAAAAGTTGATGATACCAGGGAATAGGGATTGGTTAAATGATATGGAATAACAATATTCCTCAATGGGGCTCACTAATTAGGCTATTGGTGAGGAGAAATGAAATTTTGAGTTGAGTTTTGAAAACCTGGAGGGCATGCAGGAGTAGCAGAAAGCAAGGGGAAATCTCTGTATGTAGGTCATGTGTGAAAAGGATGATAGAAGGTGGCTTATGCTTGGGACAAATTAGGTAGACTTTCCTGCTTGGAATGGAGAAGATAGAATATCATATAGTCAGATTGCAAGGTTGAAGCAATAAATGTAGTAAAAGCAATTTATATCATTGTATTTGTTTGTTCATCCGTTTGATAAACATTCATAAAAGACCTGCAAAATGCAAGGTGTTATCAAAAACACCAAGATGAATCATGAATATCGCCCTCAAAGAACTGATAAACTAATAGAGGAAATAAGATGTGCAAACACTTATAATTGAAAGTAAAAAGTTGTTGCATGAGCCAAAAGTGAGGCATGGATGAAGCTGTAATGACATTCAGAAGAGAGATTGCTTCAAACTGGGAGGAACTGGGAAAGGTTTGTGGGGTGATGGCAAATTGCAACGAGTGGAATCAATGAGATGATTGAAATAGAAATTGAAAGGTGGAGAGGGGTTATGCCTTGTCACTCAAGATACGAGAGCAAACATAGGCCTTCATTAGAGAAATAATAGTGACAATGGAAGTAAAAAGCACATAGGAGAGAGATATTTGGGAATAGAATTGATAGAAATTGACAACGAAATAGTTTTTGGCACAAGGAGGAAAGAGAAGTAAAAATTACCTAGGGTTTTGGTTTTAATGACTAGAGAGTAGAATTAGCAGAAACAGAATACAAACTGAGTACATTAGTAGGAAAAGTGATGGATTTTTATTTTGGACAAATTCTGTTTTACTATTAGATAGCCAAAATCATCTAGAATGTGATATGGCCTGGCTGAATTGATGCTGTAGGTGCCACGAGGCATGAGGAGAAGAGATGCCTCTTGAAAAGAGATGTCCCCATAGAATGTACAACACCAAGAGAGAACACTATTGTGTGGGCCTGGGGTGGTATTGTGCCAGTGTAGAGTCATCTGTTGTAACAAATGGACCACTCTGGTGGGGGATGTTGATAATGGGGGAGGCTGTGCATGGGGGGGTGGCAGGGGGTACATGGGGTATCTCTATATCATCCTCTCAATATTACTGTGACCTAAAACTACTTAAAAACAATAAAGTCTTTAAAAGAGAAGAGAGAAAAAATATATTTTTTCTAAGCAATGCATATATTTAATTATTTTAGTTTATGACTATCAGTGACATAATAAATTAATTATTTTTAGATCCTGCTAAGCCTTTCTTTTTTTTTTTTACATCTTTATTGGAGTATAATTGCTTTACAATGGTGTGTTAGTTTCTGCTTTATAACAAAGTGAATCAGTTATACATATACATATGTTCCCATATCTCTTCCCTCTTGCGTCTCCCTCCCTCCCACCCTCCCTATCCCACCCCTCCAGGCGGTCACAAAGTACCGAGCTGATCTCCCTGTGCTATGAGGCTTCTTCCCACTAGCTATCTACCTTACGTTTGGTAGTGTATACATGTCCATGCCTCTCTCTCGCTTTGTCACAGCTTACCCTTCCCCCTCCCCATTTCCTCAAGTCCGTTCTCTAGTAGGTCTGTGTCTTTATTCCTGTCTTACCCCTAGGTTCTTCATGACATTTTTTTCCCTTAAATTCCATATATATGTGTTAGCATATGGTATTTGTCTCTCTTTCTCACTTACTTCACTCTGTATGACAGACTCTAGGTCCATCCACCTCATTACAAATAGCTCAACTTCCTTTCTTTTTATGGCTGAGTAATATTCCATTGTATATATGTGCCACATCTTTATCCATTCATGCGATGATGGACACTTAGGTTGTTTCCGTCTCCGGGCTATTGTAAATAGAGCTGCAATGAACATTTTGGTACATGACTCTTTCTGAATTATGGTTTTCTCAGGGTATATGCCCAGTAGTGGGATTGCTGGGTCATATGGTAGTTCTATTTGTAGTTTTTTAAGGAACCTCCATACTGTTCTCCACAATGGCTGTATCAATTTACATTCCCATGAACAGTGCAGGAGGGTTCCCTTTTCTCCACACCCTCTCCAGCATTTATTGTTTCTAGATTTTTTGATGATGGCCATTCTGACTGGTGTGAGATGATATCTCATTGTAGTTTTGATTTGCATTTCTCTAATGATTAGTGATGTTGAGCATTCTTTCATGTGTTTGTTGGCAGTCTGTATATCTTCTTTGGAGAAATGTCTATTTAGGTCTTCTGCCCATTTTTGGATTGGGTTGTTTGTTTTTTTCTTATTGAGCTGCATGAGCTATTTATAAATTTTGGAGATTAATCCTTTGTCAGTTGCTTCATTTGCAAATATTTTCTCCCATTCTGAGGGCTGTCTTTTGGTCTTGTTTATGGTTTCCTTTGCTGTGCAAAAGCTTTGAAGTTTCATTAGGTCCCATTTGTTTATTTTTGTTTTTATTTCCATTTCTCTAGGAGGTGGGTCAAAAAGGATCTTGCTGTGATTTATGTCATAGAGTGTTTTGCCTATGTTTTCCTCTAAGAGTTTGATAGTTTCTGGCCTTACATTTAGGTCTTTAATCCATTGTGAGCTTATTTTTGTGTATGGTGTTAGGGAGTGATCTAATCTCATACTTTTACATGTACCTGTCCAGTTTTCCCAGCGCCACTTATTGAAGAGGCTGTCCTTTCTCCACTGTACGTTCCTGCCTCCTTTATGAAAGATAAGGTGACCATATGTGCGTGGGTTTATCTCTGGGCTTTCTATCCTGTTCCATTGATCTATCTTTCTGTTTTTGTGCCAGTACCATACTGTCTTGATTACTGTAGCTTTGTAGTATAGTCTGAAGTCAGGGAGCCTGATTCCTCCAGTTCCATTTTTTCCCCTCAAGATTGCTTTGGGTATTCGGGGTCTTTTGTATTACCATACAAATTGTGAAATTTTTTGTTCTAGTTCTGAGAAAAATGCCAGTGGTAGTTTGATAGGGATTGCATTGAATCTGTAGATTGCTTTGGGTAGTAGAGTCATTTTCACAATGTTGATTCTTCCAATCCAAGAACATGGTATATCTCTCCATCTATTTGTATCATCTTTAATTTCTTTCATCAGTGTCTTATAATTTTCTGCATACAGGTCTTTTGTCTCCTTAGGTAGGTTTATTCCTAGATATTTTATTCTTTTTGTTGCAATGGTAAATGGGAGTGTTTTCTTGATTTCACTTTCAGATTTTTCATCATTAGTGTATAGGAATGCCAGAGATTTCTGTGCATCAATTTTGTATCCTGCTACTTTACCAAATTTATTGATTAGCTCTAGCAGTTTTCTGGTAGCATCTTTAGGATTCTCTACGTATAGTATCATGTCATCTGCAAACAGTGACAGCTTTACTTCTTCTTTTCTGATTTGGATTCCTTTTATTTCCTTTTCTTCTCTGATTGCTGTGGCTAAAACTTCCAAAACTATGTTGAATAAGAGTGGTGAGAGTGGGTAACCTTGTCTTGCTCCTGATCTTAGTGGAAATGCTTTCAGTTTTTCACCATTGGGGACGATGTTGCCTGTGGCTTTGTCATATATGGCCTTTATTATGTTGAGGAAAGTGCCCTCTATGCCTACGTTCTGCAGGGTTTTTATCATAAATGGGTGTAGAATTTTGTCAAAAGCTTTCTCTGCATCTATTGAGATGGTCTTATGGTTTTTCTCCTTCAATTTGTTAATATGGTGTATCACAGTGATTGATTTGCCTATTTTGAAGCATCCTTGCATTCCTGGAATAAACCCCACTTGATCATGGTGTATGATCCGTTTAATGTGCTGTTGGATTCTGTTTGCTAGTATTTTGTTGAGGATTTTTGCATCTATGTTCATCAGTGATATTGGCCTGTAGTTTTCTTTCTTTGTGACATCCTTGTCTGGTTTTGGTATCAGGGTGATGGTGGCCTCGTAGAATGAGTTTGGGAGTGTTCCTCCCTCTGCTATATTTTGGAAGAGTTTGAGAAGGATAGGTGTTAGCTCTGTTCTAAATGTTTGATAGAATTCGCCTGTGAAGCCATCTGGTCCTGGGCTTTTGTTTGTTGGAAGATTTTTAATCACAGTTTCAATTTAGTGCTTGTGATTGGTCTGTTCATATTTTCTAGTTCTTCCTGATTCAGTCTTGGGAGGTTGTGCATTTCTAAGAATTTGTCCATTTCTTCCAGATTGTCCATTTTATTGGCATAGAGCTGCTTGTAGTAATCTCTCATGATCTTTTGTATTTCTGCAGTGTCAGTTGTTACTTCTCCTTTTTCATTTCTAATTCTATTGATTTGAGTCTTCTCCCTTTTTTTCTTGATGAGTCTGGCTAATGGTTTACCAATTTTGTTTATCTTCTCAGAGAACCAGCTTTTAGTTTTATTGATCTTTGCTATCATTTCCTTCATTTCTTTTTCATTTATTTCTGATCTGATTTTTATGATTTCTTTCCTTCTGCTAACTTTGGGGTTTTTTTGTTCTTCTTTCTCTAATTGCTTTAGGTGCAAGGTTAGGTTGTTTATTTGAGATGTTTCCTGTTTCTTAAGATAGGACTGTATTGCTATAAACTTCCCTCTTAGAACTGCTTTTGCTGCATCCCATAGGTTTTGGGTCATCGTGTCTCCATTGTCATTTGTTTCTAGGTATTTTTTTATTTCCTCTTTGATTTCTTCAGTGATCACTTCGTTATTAAGTAGTGTATTGTTTAGCCTCCATGTGTTTGTATTTTTTACAGATCTTTTCCTGTAATTGATACCCAGTGTCATAGCGTTGTGGTCGGAAAAGATACTTGATACAATTTCAATTTTCTTAAATTTACCAAGGCTTGATTTGTGACCCAAGATATGATCTATCCTGGAGAATGTTCCATGAGCACTTGAGAAAAATGTGTATTCTGTTGTTTTTGGATGGAATGTCCTATAAATATCAATTAAGTCCATCTTGTTTAATGTATCATTTAAAGCTTGTGTTTCCTTATTTATTTTCATTTTGGATGATCTGTCCATTGGTGAAAGTGGGGTGTTAAGTCCCCTATGAATGTGTTACTGTCGATTTCCCCTTTTATGGCTGTTAGTATTTGCCTTATGTATTGAGGTGCTCCTATGTTGGTTGCATAAATATTTACAATTTTTATATCTTCTTCTTGGATCAATCCCTTGATCATTATGTAGTGTCCTTCTTTGTCTGTTGTAATAGTCTTTATTTTAAAGTCTATTTTGTCTGATATGAGAATTGCTACTCCAGCTTTCTTTTGGTTTCCATTTGCATGAAATAGCTTTTTCCATCCCCTTACTTTCAGTCTGTATGTGTCTCTAGGTCTGAAGCAGGTCTCCTGTAGAGAGCAAATATATGGGTCTTGTTTTTGTATCCATTCAGCCAATCTGCGTCTTTTGGTGGGAGGATTTAGTTCATTTACATTTAAGGTAGTTATCAATATGTATGTTCCTATTCCCATTTTCTTAATTGTTTTGGGTTCGTTATTGTAGGTCTTTTCCTTCTCTTGTGTTTCTTGACTAGAGAAGCTCCTTAGCAGTCATTGTAAAGCTGGTTTGGTGGTGCTGAACTCTCTCAGATTTTGCTTGTCTGTAAAGGTTTTGATTTCTCCATCAAATCTGAATGAGATCCTTGCTGGGTAGAGTAATCTTAGTTGCAGGTTTTTCTCCTTCATCACTTTAAATATGTCCTGCCAGTCCCTTCTGGCTTGCAGAGTTTCTGCTGAAAGATGAGCTGTTAACCTTATGGGGTTCCCTTGTGTGTTATTTGTTGTTTTTCCCTTGCTGCTTTTAATATGTTTTCTTTGTATTTAATTTTTGACCGTTTGATTAATATGTGTCTTGGCATGTTTCTCCTTGGATTCATCCTGTATGGGACTCTCTGTGCTTCCTGTACTTGATTAAGTATTTCCTTTCCCATATTAGGGAAGTTTTCAACTATAATCTCTTCAAATATTTTCTCAGTCCCTTTCTTTTTCTCTTCTTCTTCTGGAACCCCTATAATTCGAATGTTGGTGCGTTTAATGTTGTCCCAGAGGTCTCTGAGACTGTCCTCAGTTCTTTTCATTCTTTTTTCTTTATTCTGCTCTGCAGTAGTTATTTCCACTATTTTATCTTCCAGGTCACTTATCCGTTCTTCTGCCTCAGTTATTCTGCTATTGATCCCATCTAGAGTATTTTTAATTTCATTTATTGTGTTGTTCATTGTTGTTTGTTTCATCTTTAGTTCTTCTAGGTCCTTGTTAAATGTTTCTTGCATTTTGTCTATTCTATTTACAAGATTTTGGATCATCTTTACTATCATTATTCTGAATTCTTTTTCAGGCAGACTGCCTATTTCTTCTTCATTTGTTAGGTCTGGTGGGTTTTTATCTTGCTCCTTCATCTGCTGTGTGTTTTTCTGTCTTCTCATTTTGCTTATCTTACTGTGTTTGGGGTCTCCTTTTTGCAGGCTGCAGATTCGTAGTTCCCGTTGTTTTTGGTGTCTGTCCCCAATGGCTAAGGTTGGTTCAGTGGGTTGTGTAGGCTTCCTGGTGGAGGGGACTAGTGCCCATGTTCTGGTGGATGAGGCTGGATCTTGTCTTTCTGGTGGGCAGGGCCACGTCTGTTGGTGTGTTTTGGGGTGTCTGTGGACTTGTTATGATTTTAGGCAGCCTCTCTGCTAACGGGTGAGGTTGTGTTCCTGTCTTGCTAGTTGTTTGGCATAGGGTGTCCAGCACTGTAGCTTGCTGGTCGTTGAGTGAAGCTGGGTGCTGGTGTTGAGATGGAGATCTCTGGGAGATTTTCGCCATTTGATATTATGTGGAGCTGGGAGGTGTCTTGTGGACCAGTGTCCTGAAGTTGGCTCTCCCACCTCAGCAGCACAGCACTGACTCCTGGCTGCAGCACCAAGAGCCTTTCATCCACGTGGCTCAGAATAAAAGGGAGAAAAAGTAGAAATAAAGAATTAGTAGAAGTAGAAAGAAAGAAAGGAGGGAGGGAGGGAGGAAGGAAGGAAGGAGGGAAGGAAGGAAAAAAAGAAAGAAAGAAGATAAAGTAAAATAAAATTATTAAAATATAAAATAATTATTAAGAAAAAAAATTCAACAAAAAACAAAACAGACGGATAGAACCCTAGGACAAATGGTGGAAGCAAAGCTATACAGACAAAATCTCACACAGAAGCATACACATACACACTCACAAAAAGAGGAAAAGGGGAAAAAACCATAAATCTTGCTTTCCAAGTCCACCTCCTCAGTTTGGGATGATTCGTTGTCTGTTCATGTATTCCACAGATGCAGGGTACATCAGTTTGATTATGGAGCTTTAATCCGCTGCTTCTGAGGCTGCTGGGAGGGATTTCCCTTTCTCTTCTTTGTTTTCACAGCTCCCAGGGGCTCACCTTTGGATTTGGCCCTGCCTCTGCATGTAGGTCGCCTGAGGGCGTCTGTTCTTCGCTCAGACAGGACGGGGTTAAAGGAGCCGCAGATTTGCGAGCTCTGGCTCACTCAGGCCGGGGGGAGGGAGGGGCGTGGAGTATGGGAGGAGCCTGTGGCGTCAGACACCGGCGTGACGTAGAACCAGCCTGAGGCGCGCCGTGCGTTCTTCCGGGGAAGTTGTCCCTGGATCATGGGACCCTGGCAGTGGCGGGCTACACGGGCTCCCCGGAAGCGGGGTGTGGATAGTGACCTGTGCTCACACACAGGCTTCTTGGTGGCGGCAGCAGCAGCCTTAGCGTCTCATGCCCGTCTCTGGAGCTCCTTTAAGCAGCGCTCTTAATCCCCTCTCCTCGCGCACCAGGAAACAAAGAGGGAAGAAAAAGTCTCTTGCCTCTTCGGCAGCTCCAGACTTTTCCCCGGACTCCCTCCCGGCTAGCTGTGGTGCACTAACCCCCTGCAGGCTGTTTTCACGCCGCCAACCCTAGTCCTTTCCCTGCGCTGCGACCGAAGCCCGAGCCTCAACTCCAGGCCCCGCCAGCCCCGGCGGGTGAGCAGACAAGCCTCTCGGACTGGTGAGTAGCGGTTGGCCCTGATCCTCTGTGCGGGAATCTCTCCGCTTTGCTCTCCGCACCCGTTGCTGTGCTCTCCTCCGCGGCTCCGAAGCTTTCCCCCTCCGCCACCCGCAGTCTCCGCCCGCGAAGGGGCTTCCTAGTGTGTGGAAAACTTTCCTCCTTCACAGCTCCCTCCCACTGGTGCAGGTCCCGTCCCTATTCTTTTGTCTCTGTTGTTTCTTTTTTCTTTTGCCCTACCCAGGTACGTGGGGGGTTTCTTGCCTTTTGGGAGGTCTGAGGTCTTCTGCCAGCGTTCAGTAGGTGTTCTGTAGGAGTTGTTCCACGTGTAGATGTATTTCTGATGTATCTGTGGGGAGGAAGGTGATCTCCATGTCTTACTCTTCCGCCATCTTCCCGAAAGCCTCGAGAGAAAAAATATTAATTAAAAAAAAAGAATAGGAGAGTTCTGTCATCTGACTTCTAGATCAGTCGTAGACCAGTGGTTTTCATCAGTTTTCTATGGAGCTCTTCTGTTCCGTGGCAGTGCTTCAGAAGCCTGGTGACCATACAGTTTATGAGTGTGGAAGGGGGGACTATTAATTATTATGCTGGAACACCTGGTGCAAACCAGGAGTGTCCTGAAGCAACTGGCACCATTTTCACTCCCTTCAGAGGCCATGGGATGAGGCTGGAGGTAGCCCTACCTGCAGGGCTTCAAATCCTCTGTCTCAATCAGAGCAGCTCTGCTTTCACCTGTTCGGTGTAGGTTATTCTGCAGAAAACATAATTCTAAAGGGAGTTTCAATTGCCATAAAAGAGACTGAAAACTATTGGCTTAGGAAAAAGTTTGAGGTTCAAGAACAAAAAGGTTTTAATGGAGGAGGTATTTTTCAGAAGTTAAAAAAAAAAAAGAACTGCTTTTTTTGTTCCCTCTACCTCACAAGTCAAGGGGTGTTAAAATATTATGAAGCATGTGTACTTTTAAAATTACAACTGTATTTTTAAACAAACCATTTGTTGGTGATGCAATTGCAAAAGGCATCTAAAATTCTCACATCTATACTTGATTCATAGAATGGCATGTTACAAAGGGATGAATAGATGATAAGACTATGTTTAAAATTGACTTGTAAGTTGTGACTTTACAAGCCAGGTTTCATCCTGGATCACATTTTTCTTATAATGCTGTGAAAATGAACAGCTTTAACAATAACAACAAATGTGGTGTGAGAATCAGTTGCTAAAGAGCCCGAGATTTCCTTTTACAGTTCACTAGTGTTGAAAGGTAGAAAAATTATCCATATAACATGTGAATGCCAATAAAAATGCTTACAAATATCCATAATATTGAATAAGAACTAAGAGTTCAATAAAAATAAGCGTTGGAGGGATATGTTATTATCTAGAAAATCATTGAATTCTGATTGATTTCATTCCCAGACTTCAAGTGTTTTCCTTGTATTTAATTTCACTGAAAATTTGAAATTCACACCCAAAATTTTCAATTTCAGTAGAAACTTGACACTCAAAATTTGGGAATAATATTGTGTGTATTTTTCCTCCCCTTCCTCCTCCTCCTATTTCATCTTCCTCTCCTTCTTTAAACATTTACTGAGGTTAGTATGTGTTTAAGAACTGAACTTGATGAATTTTTGTTTCTCAAGTCTAACTTTGGTTTTCAAGTTAGGCAAAAAGATCAGTACCATCCCCCCCAAATTGAGATGCTATTAATAACAGGATTTCCTGTCTAGATCCATTTGGTGAAGTGTCATTTTTTCCTCATAACTCTAATCTATTTGTCAGTATCCTCTCAGAAGTGTCCAATAGAGTCTTTAGGCAAGGGGTACCCTTCACAATGTTATATTCATTCACAATATAGAACTTTATTATGCTGAAGTACTATTTGGAGATTTTAGCGTTTAGACACCCAGTCCCTGCCCTTAGGATACACACAATCCTGTGGAGAAACAGAGAAGCAGAGAGGCAAATAGGCAGTTGCATGTAATGGTAAGTGTCATGATAGGAATAGGCACAAGTTCCCAGGGAACAAGAAACAGGGGACACCTAACTAGGTATTAGGAAATTGAGGAAGATTGGGATAGGATGTCTGAGATGCATCCTGAACACTAGTAAATGTTCTTCATAAAAACTATGTAAGTTGAGATTCAGTTATTCTAGAGAGTTCAACCTCATGTTCATTCATTCCCACCTCATTGTAAAGTCCCTTGGACAGCTATCTCCATGCTGGAACCTGCCACACTGAGACACCTGTGTTCTGATTCGGAGTAAAGGGAAAGGTGAATGTATCAAATATCAGGGAAGTCTAAGATTGAGTGAAATACTGCAGCAGGGCCATGACTTCAGAAGTCAGAGGTCAGTATAACGAGATATAGCTCTCAGTTTACACACTTACATGGGCAAAGATGATCACATGCAAAATTGTTCATTTAAACCAACTGAATTCAAACACCAAACCTCAGCCCATCAGATCTCAGTCATTTTTGAGGCTCTTCATTCTTTGCTGGGCAAAGTCCTTGGATCTTACCTAGCTCAAGGCTGTGGGGAATCCTCTGGTTATTGGATATTTAGTCCATGCCACTTATCATGAGGATATTCCTTTTCTAAGTTCATGGTTCCCTAAGCTTGGGCATCTCTGCTGCTTGGACACATGCATCTTTGTCTTTGGAGAGACTAAGAACCCTGGTGCCTGGGCTCATGGCTCTCTAAATGCTCAAAAGGCAGCACACTCCCTTGGAAATCTTTCCCCTGTATGAGCTGCTACAAGTTTGCACCACAAGGCCTGTCAGACCTCTCTCCCCCTCCTCAGTCAATCCTAGAGTGCTCATAGTTTTTCCAGTGCCCTCTCCACTTTCTTATACTTCCCTGGCATAATCGTTCTAGAGATTTTGTTTTAAATAAAAGCAGAAAAAGCTCTCAACATTTGGCTGCTTCTGCTTTGGCTCTGCCCAAATCTTTGAGGCCATAATTACAAAGCTGGCTGCCGTTAGAAATGAGGGGGAGGGAATATGTAGGCAGAACATGCACACTTTAATCTTTCAATACGTTATCCTGCCATTTAGTGCATGGTCCATGGGAAGGAGTAGGGGGAGGAGGTCGGTGCCATTGAGCTAAGCTAGAAAAGTGCCAGGGACCCTGGCCACTCATGGTCACCTGCATGATGCTTGATATCTTGCCTGCAGCCTGTAGCAGGCCTGGTGCAGGTTATCAATGCTTGGCCTCCTGTGTCTTGAAGCCAGTGGTTTTATATCTGATGTACTTCAAATCCCCAACAACTTTGTCTCTTTCAAATTGTCAGTGACAGAGCTTTTGGTCTTCTGCTTTGGAGTCATCTTCAAAGTTATCCCATGTGTTCTTCAGCTGCCCTACATTTTCAGGGCAGAGCTGGATTCTCCTTATGCCCCTGGGTCAGAAGTATACACCTTGTGTTCCTGCTGCCAAGGAGACCTGAGTTTTTCCAGCAGAATTGTTGTCATTATTGACTCTCATTATTATTAATAGAATATTCCACTCTATGGCAATTAAGATTTTAAAGCTTTTTCACTCATTATCCCATTTGATCCTCGTGAGGATCCTGAAAACTAGGACAAATGTATCATCTATGCCTCCTAACTATTGTCTTGATTAGAGCCCTTAAAAGCAGTAGACTGACTGAAGGCTGGCTGATAGAAATTTAAGTTGCTAAAAACATATTCCAGATAACCAGAATGAACTGTTCCCAAGGCATTTATGTCTTATTTCAGCTGAGGACAAATCACTGCACGGTAGCCGAGGTATTCACATACAAATCTATTCAGAACATTATAGGAATTGTCATGGGGGGTTGAAGGACATTAGTTATACACTTCACTCTGAATCAGATTATATCTCTTTGATGCCAGTTAAAATCTTCATGGGGAAGTTGTTCTCAGTGTAACAAAAGGATCACTATGAACTTTTTTCTTCGTTTCTTTTCTTTCTTTTTCTCACTTCCTCCCACCTTCCCACCTTCCCTCTCTTCTTTCTTCCTTTTTTCTCCCATTCATTCATTTGTTCATGCATTTGTTCATTGGTTCCTGCATTCCTTCCCTCCCTTCCTCCCTCCCTCCCTCCCCTCAAGCACATGTGAAAAACATCATTTTCTACTTCCAGAGCTCTAAAAGAAAAACTAAGCAATAACGATTTCTCCAGAACTCAAGGGTTATCATTAACTCAATTAACTAAATAGCAAATATGTTTGTTATACATACATAGTTAAAATATATATGTAGTTTTATATTTACAATTTACTAAGGTGAAAGGAACGTTTATTTATTGATCACCTATAATATGTCAGACACTGTGCTGAATTTTACATGTGTTTTGTCATTTAAACCTCATAACCATCCTTTGAAATAGATATTACTGGGGCTCAAAGTAGTTGAATGTATTTGCTAAGACCTTATAATTGAAAAATGACAGAAGCAGAATTCAAAATCAGTTCTTGATACATTGTCATTCCAGGAGTATGTATTGAAAATGGTATAATTCAAATCTGGACTAGAATCACAGAACATTTAACCTCAAACTAGGAAGTAACTTCAGAGGTCTCCTTGAAACAAAATGCTGCTCCTTTAAACTTCTTTGCCAAGTGATTGCCTAGTCTCTACTAGGACAAACCTAGTAAGAGGTTGGATTATTTTCTTGAGAAATTCATCCTTGTTTTGAGCCAAATTGTGTTTCTCTTTCTTTCTCTATCGCATCCTTTGATCCTGTCTATATCCTGTGTGCAGGGGGACCATACGTCCTACTTGATTCAGGACAGTCTTGGTTTATATGAATCTGTTGGCCCAGCATAATTAGTAATAATCTCTCCTTTTAACTGTCAGAAATGCCTCATTTTGGATGATAAATTATATGCCCACCCATCTATGAGGTCACATAGATTCGACAGTTTTCCAAATATTTGAGGAGAGTCATCAAGCCTCTCATCTCCTCTGCTGGCTAAATGTTCCTGGTTGATCTTTACCACAAATGATACAGTTGCAGGTTTCCCTCAAACCCCTCATAGTCACAGTCCTCTGGACATTTTCTAATTTATATGTTCTTCACTGAGTCTTCTTGGACCCTTGGGGAGTCCAAGCATAGGGTTTGATACTCTATGTGAAATATTGCATGTAAGGGGATCATATTAGTTTTTGTGTGATGCTATGACAAATTAACACAAATTAGGTAAAACCAACAGAAATTTTTTCTCTTACAGTGTGGGGGGCCAGAAGTCTAAAACCGAAGTGTCAGAAAGGTTGATTCCTTCTGGGGGCTCTGAGGGAGAATCCATCCCACACCTCTCTCCTAGCTGGTGGTGGCTTCCAGTAATCTCTGGCATTTCTTAGCTTGTGGCAGCATACTTCCAATCTCCACCTCTGTCTTCATATGATATTCTTCTCAGTGTTTCTGGGTCTTCTCCTTTTCTGTTCTCTAATTCCAGGATGACCCTATCTTGATATTCTTTACTTAATTACATCTGCAAGGACTCTATTTCCAAAATTCCCAGGTACTAGAGGTTAGGACCTGGGTATCTTCTGGAGGATCACAGTTCAATTCACTAAAAGCATATATGCATTGTTCTGAAAAGTGGCCTAATAGATTTTCTCATACCACAGAGGAATCTGTAATTTCCCCAAAAGATGAAAACTGTTCCAGCTTTTCATCTATCCTGCATACAATATTCCCAGCATCCTTAAGGACAATTTTTAACTGAAGTCATAATGCCTGGCACATGGTAGGCATTTAATAAATATTTGTTTAACAAATGATTGAATGGTTTGATCATTTTAGAGAAAAGTTCCATCTGAAAATTTGCTTTGCTTACGGCAGCCAATGGATATATTTGTTTTTGAAGGGAAAATGCTAATGCTAATTAAAACTGAGTTGGTTTATGATTATAGCTAATTGGAGTCGCCTACATTTCAGACAAAATAATAGGAGCATCTTCTTGTAAAAAGGATTCCTTACTTTCCTTATCTTACGTGGTTCAGGCGGAAATTGATCAAAACAGATCAGGTCTCCAGAAAATGCCAGGGTTCCATTAGAAACAGACATCTGTCTCATTTTTTCCCATCAGTCCCTTGCTCCTCTGACTCTAGGCCAGGGATGCTCTGGCTTCCTGGATTACTCTGTTTTTCTCCCTGTGAGAAAAAGAACTTAACGTTGCTTTCTCCACTCCCTGGCAAAAACCTTATTAAGACACCACTCCATTTGATGGGACCTATAAAATTAACCTCTATATTCCCCCACGTTTTCCCTTGGGGAAGAATTATTTCTTCAAAACCTCATCCTACAGTCAAGTTAGATCCCTAATTGTCCCTTTCCAAAATCTAGCACCAGTCTTTTCTGGTATTTTTTATGATGTATTTCACAGCTGGAACATTGCCCTTCAGAATGAAGTCCAGCAATCTGCAGACTTTTCCCAATGATTAATTATACTACAGTCTCAGCAACCTAGGATAAAACCAGTTTTGAAACCAGTCAATCAACTGACAGTTATGCCCCAATTAATTCTGTGCTGCATGAGACATCTTTCCTCACATTAGATTTCCAATGGTGTGCTTCCAATGTCCAAGATTCTTGTTTTTGCAATGTGACTGAATAGAGACCTGATTTTAGTAATTTAATTTTACTGGGTCTTTTTCTTCTGAGTTTTAACAGTTTATGCCATGAGGAAAAATGGATTCTAGAAAAATAATTTCAGATTTTTCCCTCACAGCTGAAAATCAAGAAAGGTAGATAAAATGGTGTATCAGCTATTATAATCTTGGTTACTATCAAGGGATTCTTATTGAGCTTTTGGTATTATGTAAATGGAACTTCTTTTGCCTTGATGGAACTCCCAAATAAGATGGATGTAAAATTTTTTAATGTTTATATCCTCCTGCCAAGGTACCAGTTATTTGTTTAGATATATGGCTACAATTCAACCATCTTGTGAATTCCATTTAGTCCACGTATCCGACAGATGAAATAAATATTGCCAGGGTAGAGAGTAGGGTTTCCAGAGCCTTATGTCAACTCATTTTCAAGTAGGAGGATTGTTTCCCCATGGGTCATTCTTTTAAGTGGAATGTTTCTGTTCAAATTAATTTTTGGACTTTTAACTTTACTAACACTGCCATTTTAAGACCCCCTCCCTCCTGCAAATACTTAGTGTCCCAGCTATGTTTGTACAGTCCTGGGCTTGATTATTTTTCCTTGTCCTACTTTCTGAAATTAGAATGTTAACTATGTCTGAGTTGTTAAAAAAAGTTCTACAAACTTAAAAATATTCTTTTATGGTTTGAAGAGTTCCTGAAACTCCATTCTTATGCCTTTTAAAAGAAACTCCTAACAACAAATTGGCATTCTGAGGTTGTCTTATTTGTCCTTTGTTAAACTCATTTTAAGCCCTAATTTGAAGGATTACCAGTTTAGCAAGTTGTCATAGAAAATGGCACTGAAAAGAAGCTACTTGGGAATGTAATTAAATTTAAATATTATTTTAAACTTATCACTTCTCAAAAACCTAAATATTACAGTTTTTGCACTTATTCCTGGACTTGGCTGTTAGAAAAATAGGGGTAGCTAGTTTAGGGAAATTACTACTACTGAATAGGTTTGTTGAGGGAGATTATAGAAGTAGGATTGCTAATAGATATCTAAGAGGGGTTTATTTTTCCCAGCTGTGTAGTTCTGTGAAAACAGCCTGAAAGTTTACAAATGCTAAGCCCCTCCAAGATACAAGAGCATCAGATATTCAAAGCTTGATATGACTTGTGAGTTAATCTTTCATTTCCACATGCTTCCTTTTGTCTTGCCTTCCTTCTTTCCATTTTTTTAATGTTTTCCCTTAAATACAATTAAAAGTAATAACATTACCACTGAATACACTAACAGGTATTAAAGAAAAAATATTTTAGTTAATATTTAAATCTAATTCATTTTATAAATAGCTGCATACTATTCTATAGAATATATATGCCACAATATTTTTCAACCATTTTGTATTGGCAAACATATGTTTTGCTATTACAAAAAAATCTTCAATATTTGTACATATATTCTTTTTTTTTTTTTTTTTTTTTTTGCGGTACATGGGCCTCTCACTGGTGTGGCCTCTCCCGTTGCGGAGCACAGGCTCCAGACGCGCAGGCTCAGCAGCCATGGCTCACGGGCCTAGCCGCTCTGCGGCATGTGGGATCTTCCCGGACCGGGGCACGAACCCGTGTCCCCTGCATCGGCAGGCGGACTCTCAACCACTGCGCCACCAGGGAAGCCCTATACATATATTCTTATATACTAATTCTTTTGGGTGAAATTCTTTTAAGTGATTTCTTGATCTAATTGTAAACTTATTTTAAATTTTATTAGTTACTGCCTAAGTATTTCTTTACAGATTATAGCAATTTCTTATGACCTTTTCACATAAGTAACAATTCTGACATAATACCATCTATATGGTTTAAGAGGCATGAAGAATAGATCTAGAAAAGCCAGTTTCTCTCCTGTTAGAATTTCTAAAGGAGAGATTAGAGAAGATACAAGAAAACAAACAATAAAAAATATAACAAACATATCCCCATAATTCTGAAGGAAGAACTAAAACGATATCTGACTTCTTGGCTGTGAGGTAGGTTGCTAGCAAACAATGTCTCTGAGGTACTAAAGAAAAATTACTTAGGTGCTATACACAGGCCAAATTCATTCCAATGTAAGAACAAAATTAAATGTCTCTGCCCACATTTCCTTGGGTGGGTCAGTGCCTGCCCTACTGCCATGTGAGTAGGGAAAGCACAAGAGGCAGAGGTAGAGATGAATAACAAGTGCTTGAGTGTTTCCTGCTCCCCCCTTTTCCTCCCATACTCCAAGGGCTAGATGACTGCATCTAAAGAAGAGGGGTGGGGAAAAAAAGCATTCTGGCAGAAATGCTGACTGGCTCCCTAAAGAGAAAGGCAATTTGGTAGAAGGATGGCACGGTGGAAAGTTGAGGCCACATTTTAACGCCAGAGGCTGTCTCTCCTGAGGCATGTGCCTCCTCAAGCAAATAGGAAGTAGGGTCTAGGTTTTTACCTTCTCATAAGATATTCTTTACCTGCTCTGTTAGTTATTTATTGCTGTATAACAAATTATCCCAACACTTAGTGGCTTAAAACAATAAACTTTCATCATCTCAAAATTTCTGTGGGTCAGCAATCTGAGTATGGCTTAGCTGGGTGCCTCTGCCTCAAGGCTTCTCATGAGGCTGCAATCAAGTTGTCAGCAAAGGCTGTTGTCTTATCTGAAGGCTCAGCTGGGGAAATATCTGCTTTCCAACTAAGTTCCTTATGTGTTTCTTGGGAGGATTTAGTTTCCCATGGACTGGTGACCAGAAGCCTTCCTCACTTCTTGCTATATGGCCTCTCCATAGGACAGCTCACCCCTGGACACATGACTTTCATTAGAGTAAGAAAGTGAGGGAGCAGGAGAGGATAGAACCCAGAGTCTTTTCTAATCTGTTCTTTAAAATGACATCCCATGCCATATTCTCATTAGATTAGCATTGCTAGGTCCAGCTCACACTCAAAAGGAGGAGATTACACAAATATAAAAACACTGGCAAACATCTGATAGACTACATACCGCACTTGCTATTGTTAAGTTCCTATGCCTAGTGAAATATAAGCACACAGGAAAGAATAAGGAGAATCTGAGGCATGCAACAGAAAACAAAAGCAGCAAACTAAAGAGCTTATGCCAGAAGAAAAACAATGAATATATCAGAGAGAACAGGGTTTAAAGTAAGCTTAATATCCTCAAAGGAGTATGGGCAGATATTGGTAATATGACGTAGGAAACAAACATTGATTAAAAGGACTGGGGAAGGGCTTCCCTGGTGGCACAGTGGTTGAGAGTCCACCTGCCGATGCAGGGGACATGGGTTCGTGCCCCGGTCTGGGAGGATCCCACATACCGCGGAGCAGCTGGGCCCGTGAGCTATGGCCGCTGAGCCTGCGCGTCTGGAGCCTGTGCTCCGCAGTGGGAGAGGCCACAACAGTGAGAAGCCCGAGTACCGCAAAAAAAAAAAAGGACTGGGGAAAATTATGGTTTTGAAAAATACGATAGAAGAATTCCATATGTAGAATGTATATCAAAAATACATAATTGAAAATGAAGGTATATGCAAGGTGCAAGAACTAATGGAAGAAATTATCATTAAGAAATGACTGAAATGGAAAATAGAAAACTCAAGAGATAAAATAAATCAATACATGAATAGCAGGAATCACAGAAGAAGAAAAATGTATAAACAGAAGGGAATAAATATTTGAAAAAATAATGACTGAGAATTTCCCTGAAGTGTTTCTAAAACTTAAATATTACTATGTGTATCTTCAACTCTCCTAGTGAGCCTATAAACATTTAGAGCTCTGTAATTAGAGCAGAAGCAAGAAGAACTACAGTCCTGCAGCCTGTGAAACAAAAACCACATTCACAGAAAGATAGACAAGACGAAAAGGCAGAGGGCTATGGACCAGATGAATGAACAAGATAAAACCACAGAAAAACAACTACATGAAGTGGAGATAGGCAACCTTCCAGAAAAAGAATTCAGAAAAATGATAGTGAAGATGATCCAGGACCTCGGAAAAAGAATGGAGGCAAAGATCGAGAAGATGCAAGAAATGTTTAACAAAGACCTAGAAGAATTAAAGAACAAACAAACAGAGATGAACAATACAATAACTGAAATGAAAACTACACTAGAAGGAATCAATAGCAGAAAAACTGAGAGAGAAGAATGGATAAGTAACCTGGAAGACAGAATGGTGGGATTCACTGCTGTGGAACAGACTAAAGAAAAAAGAATGAAAAGAAATGAAGACAGCCTAAGAGACTTCTGGGACAACATTAAACACAACATTCACATTATAGGGGTCCCAGAAGGAGAAGAAAGAGAGAAAGGACCAGAGATTAATATCTGAAGAGATTATAGTCGAAAACTTCCCTAACATGGGAAAGGAAATAGCCACCCAAGTCCAGGAAGCTCAGAGTCCCATACAGGATAAACCCAAGGAGAAACACGCTGAGACACATAGTAATCCAATTGACAAAAATTAAAGACAAAGAAACATTATTGAACGCAGCAAAGGAAAAATGACAAATACCATACAAGGAAATTCCCATAAGGTTACAAGCTGATTTCTCAGCAGAAACTCTACAGGCCAGAAGGGAGTGACATGATATACTTAAAGTGATGAAAGGGAAGAACGTACAACCAAAATTACTCTACCCGGCAAGGATCTCATTCAGATTTGATGGAGAAATCAAAAGCTTTACAGACAAGCAAAAGCTAACAGAATTCAGCACCACCAAACCAGCTCTACAACAAATGCTAAAGGAGCTTCTCTAACTGGAAAGCACAAGAGAAGAAAAGGACCTACAAAAACAAACCCCAAACAATTAAGAAAACGGTCATAGGAACATGCATATCAATAATTACCTTACATGTGAATGGATTAAACGCTCCAACCAAAAGACACAGGCTTACTGAATGGATACAAAAACAAGACCCATCTATATGCTGTCTACAAGAGACCCACTGCAGACCTAGAGACACATACAGACTAAAAGTGAGGGGTTGGAAAAAGATATTCCATGCAAATGGAAATCAAAAGAAAGCTGGAGTAGCAATACTCATATCAGATAAAATAGACTTTAAAATAAAGAATGTTACAACAGACAAGGAAGGACACTACATAATGATCAAGGGATCAATCCAAGAAGAAGATATAACAATTATAAATACATATGCACCCAACATAGGAACACCTCAATACATAACACAACTGCTAACAGCTATACAAGAGGAAATTGACAATAACACAATAATAGTGTGGGACTTTAACACCTCACCTACACCAATGGACAGATCATTCAAAATGAAAATAAATAAGGAAACAGAAGCTTTAAATGACACAACAGACCAGATAGATTTAATTGATATTTATAGGACATTGCATCCAAAAACAGCAGATTACACTTTCTTCTCCAGTGCGCAGAGAACATTCTCCAGGATAGATCACATCTTGGGTCACAAATCAAGCCTCAGTAAATTTAAGAAAATTGAAATCATATCAAGCATCTTTTCTGGCCACAACACTATGAGATTAGAAATGAATTACAGGGAAAAAAACCGTAAAAAACACAGATACATGGAAGCTAAACAGTAAGTTACTAAGTAACAAAGAGATCACTGAAGAAATCAAAGAGGAAATCAAAAAATACCTGGAGACAAATGACAATGAAAACACGATGATCCAAAACCTATGGGATGCAGCAAAAGCAGTTCTAAGAAGGAAGCTTATAGCTATGAAAAACCCACAGCAAACATCATTCTCAATGGTGAAAAACTGAAAGCATTTCCTCTAAGATCAGGAATGAGACAAGGATGCCCACTCTCACCACTATTATACAACATAGTTTTGGAAGTCCTAGCCACGGCAATCGGAGAAGAAAAAGAAATAAAAGGAATATAATTGGAAAAGAAGAAGTAAAACTGTCACTCTTTGCAGATGATATGATATACATAGAGAAGCCTAAAAATGCCACCAGAAAACTCCTAGAGCTAATCAATGAATTTGGTAAAGTTGCAGGATACAAAATTAATGCACAGAAATCTCTTGCATTCCTACACACTATTGATGAAAAATCTGAAAGAGAAATTAAGGAAACACTCCCATTTACCATTGCAACAAAAAGAATAAAAACCTAGGAATAAACCCACCTAGGGAGACAAAACACCAGTTTCCAGAAAAGTATCAGACACTGAGTAAGACTGAGTAATATTCCATTGTATATATGAACCACATCTTCTTTATCCATTCGTCTGTCGATGGGCATTTAGGTGGCTTCCATGACCTGGCTATTGAAGTAGTGCTGCAATGAACATTGGGGTGCATGTGTCTTTTTGAATTATGGTTTTCTCTGGGTATATGCCCAGTAGTGGGATTGTTGGATCATATGGTAATTCTATTTTTAGTTTTTTAAGGAACCTCCATACTCTTCTCCATAGTGTATCAATTTACATTCCCACCAACAGTGCAAGAGGGTTCCCTTTTCTCCACACCCTCTCCAGCATTTGCTGTTTGTAGATTTTCTGATGATGGCCCTTCTAACTGGTGTGAGGTGATAACCTCATTGTAGTTTTGATTTGCATTTCTCTAATAATTAGTGATGTTGAGCAGCTTTTCATGTGCTTCTTGGCCATCTGTATGTATTCTTTGGAGAAATGTCTATTTAGGTCTTCTGCCCATTTTTTGACT
This sequence comes from Delphinapterus leucas, assembly GCF_059928025.1. Lineage (NCBI taxonomy): Eukaryota > Metazoa > Chordata > Mammalia > Artiodactyla > Monodontidae > Delphinapterus > Delphinapterus leucas. The sequence continues at coordinate 71,438,287 of NC_143139.1, forward strand.
GGGTTGTTTGCTTTTTTAATTTTGAGCTGCATGAGCTGTTTATATATTTTGGAGATTAATCCTTTGTCCGTTGATTCCTTTGTAAATATTTTCTCCCATTTTGAGGGTTGTCTTTTCGCCTTGTTTATGGTTTCCTTTGCTGTGCAAAAGCTTTGAAGTTAGGTCCCATTTGTTTATTTTTGTTTTTATTTCCATTACTGTAGGAGGTGGATCAAAAAAGATGTTGCTGTGATTTATGTCAATGAGTGTTCTTCCTATGTTTTACTTTAAGAGTTGTATAGTGTCCGGTCTTACATTTAGGTCTCGAATCCATTTTGAGTTTATTTTTGTGTATGGTGTTAGGGAGTGTTCTAATTTCATTCTTTTACACGTAGCTGTCCAGTTTTCCCAGCACCACTTATTGAAGAGTGTCTTTTCTCCATTGTATATCCTTGTGTCCTTTGTCATAGATTAGTTGACCATAGGTGCGTTGGTTTATCTCTGGGCTTTCTATCTTGTTCCATTGATCTATGTTTCTGCTTTTGTGCCAGTACCATATTTTCTTGATTACTGTAGCTGTGTAGTATAGTCTGAAGTCAGGAAGTCTGATTCCTCCAGGTCCGTTTTTTTCCCCTCAAGACTGCTTTGGCTATTCAGGGTCTTTTTTGTCTCCATACAAATTTTACGATGATTTGTTCTAGTTCCATAAAAAATGCCATTGGTAATTTGATAGGGATTGCATTGAATATGTAGATTGCTTTGGGTAGTATAGTCATTTTCACAATATTGATCCTTCCATATAATATATATATATCTCCATCTGTTGGTATCATCTTTAATTTCTTACATCAGTGTATTATAGTTTTCTGCATAGAGGTCTTTTGTCTCCCTAGGTAGGTTTATTCCTAGGTATTTTATTCTTTTTGTTGCAGTGGTAAATGGGAGTGTTTCCTTAATTTCTCTTTCAGATTTTTCATCAATAGTGTGTAGGAATGCAGGAGATTTCTGTGCATTAATTTTGTATCCTGCAACTTTACCAAATTCACTGATTAGCTCTAGGAGTTTTCTGGTGGCATGTTTAGGATTCTCTTTGTATAGTATCATGTCATCTGCAAACAGTGACAGTTTTACTTCTTTTTTTCCAATTTGTATTCCTTTTATTTCTTTTTCTTCTCTGATTGCCGTGGCTAGGACTTCCAAAACTATGTTGAATAATGGTGGTGAGAGTGGACATCCTTGTCTTATTCCTGATCTTAGAGGAAATGCTTTCAGTTTTTCACCATTGAGAATGATGTTTGGTGTGGGTTTGTCGTATATGGCCTTTATTATGTTGAGGTAGGTTCCCTCTATGCCCACTTTCTGGAGAGTTTTTACATAAATGGTTGTTGAATTTTTTCAAAAGCTTTTTCTGCATCTATTGAGATGATCATATGGTTTTTATTCTTCAATTTGTTGACATGGTGTATCACATTGATTGATTTGCATATATTGAAGAATCATTGCATCCCTGGGATAAATCCCACTTGATCATGGTGTATTATCCTTTTAATGCATTGTTGGGTTCTGCTTGCTAGTATTTTATTGAGGATTTTTGCATCTATATTCATCAGTGATATTGGTCTGTAATTTTCTTTTTTTTGTAATATCTTTGCCTGGTTTTGGTATGAGGGTGATGGTGGCCTCATAGAATGAGTTTGGGAGTGTTCCTTCCTCTGCAGTTTTTTGGAAGCATGTGAGATGGATGGGTGTTAGCTCTTCTCTAAATGTTTGATAGAATTCACCTGTGAAGCCATCTGTTCCTGGACTTTTGTTTGTTGGAAGATTTTTAATCACAGTTTCAATTTCATTACTTGTGATTTGTCTGTTCATATCTTATGTTTCTTTCTGGTTCCGTCTTGGAAGTTTATACCTTTCTAAGAATTTGTCCATTTCTTCCAGGTTGTCCACTTTATGGGCATAGAGTTGCTTGTAGTAGTCTCTTAGGATGCTTTGTATTTCTGCAGTGTCTGTTGTAACGTCTCCTTTTTCATTTCCAATTTTATTGATTTGGGTCCTCTCCCTCTTTTTCTTGATGAGTCTGGCTAATGGTTTATCAATTTTATCTTCTCAAAGAACCAGCTTTTCGTTTTATTCATCTTTGCTATTGTTTTCTTTGTGTCTATTTCATTGATTTCTGCTCTGATCTTTATGATTTCTTTCCTTCTACTAACTTTGGGTTTTGTTTGTTCTTCTTTCTCTAGTTCCTTGAGGTGTAAGGTTAGATTGTTTATTTGAGATTTTTCTTGTTCCTTGAGGTAGGCTTATATAGCTATACACTTCCCTCTTAGAACTGTTTTTGCTGCATCCCATAGGTTTTAGATCGTCATGTTTTCATTGTCATTTGTCTCCAGGTATTTTTTGATTTTGTCTTTGATTTCTTCAGTGATCTCTTGGTTATTTAATAACATATTGTTTAGCCTCCATGTGTTTGCGTTTTTTATGGATTTTTCCCTGTAATTGATTTCTAATCTCATAGTGTTGTGGCCAGAAAAGATGCTTGATATGATTTCAATTTTCTTATATTTATTGAGGCTTGATTTGTGACCCAAGATGTGATCTGTTCTGGAGAATGTTCCGTGTACACTTGAGAAGAAAGTGTAATCGGCTGTTTTGGGATGGAATGTCCTATTAATATCAATTAAATCTATCTGGTCTGTTGTGTCATTTAAAGCTTCTGTTTCCTTATTTATTTTCAATGATCTGTCCATTGGTGTAGGTGAGGTGTTAAAGTCCCTCACTATTATTGTGTTATTGTCAATTTCCTCTTGTATAGCTGTTAGCAGTTGTGTTATGTATTGAGGTGTTCCTATGTTGGGTGCATATGTATTTATAATTGCTATATCTTCTCCTTAGATTGATCCCTTGATCATTATGTAGTGTCCTTCCTTGTCTGTTGTAACATTCTTTATTTTAAAGTCTATTTTATTTTATATGAGTATTGCTACTCCAGCTTTCTTTTGATTTCCATTTGCATGGAATATCTTTTTCCAACCCCTCACTTTCAGTCTGTATGTGTCTCTAGGTCTGCAGTGGGTCTCTTATAGAAAGCATATAGATGGGTCTTGTTTTTGTATCCCTTCAGCAAGTCTGTGTCTTTTGGTTGGAGCATTTAGTCCATTCATGTTTAAGGTAATTATCGGTATGTATGTTCCTATGACCATTTTCTTAATTGTTTGGGGTTTGTTTTTGTAGGTCCTTTTCTTCTCTCATGTTTCCCACTTAAAGAAGTTCTTTTAGCATTTGTTGTAGAGCTGGTTTGGTGGTGCTGAATTCTGTTAGCTTTTGCTTGTCTGTAAAGCTTTTGATTTCTCCATCAAATCTGAATGAGATCCTTGCTGTTTAGAGTAATCTTGGTTGTAGGTTCTTCCCTTTTATCACTTTAAGTATATCATGCCACTCCCTTCTGGCTTGTAGAGTTTCTGCTGAGAAATCAGCTTGTAACCTTATGGGAGTTCCCTTGTATGGTATTTGTCGTTTTTCCCTTGCTGCTTTCAATAATTTTTCTTTGTCTTTAATTTTTGCCAATTGGATTACTATGTGTCTTGGCGTGTTTCTCCTTGGGTTTATCCTGTATGGGACTCTGCGCTTCCTGGACTTGGGTGGCTATTTCCTTTCCCATGTTAGGGAAGTTTTCGACTATAATCTCTTCAAATATTTTCTCTGGTCCTTTCTCTCTCTCTTCTCCTTCTGGAGTCCCTATAATGCAAATGTTGTTGCATTTAATGTTGTTCCAGTGGTCTCTTAGGCTGTCTTCATTTCTTTTCATTCTTTTTTCTTTAGTCTGTTCCACAGCAGTGAATCCCACCATTCTGTCTTCCAGGTTACTTATCCATTCTTCTGCCTCAGTTTTTCTGCTATTGATTCCTTCTAGTGTAGTTTTCATTTCAGTTATTGTATTGTTCATCTCTGTTTGTTTGTTCTTTAATTCTTCTAGGTCTTTGTTAAACATTTCTTGCATCTTCTCGATCTTTGCCTCCATTCTTTTTCCGAGGTCCTGAATCATCTTCACTATCATTATTCTGAATTCTTTTTCTGGAAGGTTGCCTATCTCCACTTCATGTAGTTGTTTTTCTGTGGTTTTATCTTGTTCCTTCATCTGGTACATAGCCGTCTGCCTTTTCATCACGTGTGTCTTTCTGTGAGCGTTATTTCTTCTTAATAGTAGACATGGCATACAAATCTGCCAAGGTTTCTTCAGGGTGAGGCTCTATTAGCTGTTGAAAGGCAAGGAAATCCTTCTATCTCTAATTTGATTTTTACATAATGTTTTGGCATTTGACTATTAAACTCTCCTTTCTTCCCTAGCTCTAAAGAGGTAGCTTTTACGCTTCAAAAATAAAGTTTAAGGCTCCAAATGTCAAAGGTGAACAAGTGTATCAAAGTAACTACATTAATTTCTGTTACTTACATATTCACATCTAAGGAAGAAAATGTCATAACCTAGTTTATAAATATGAACAACCTTTTAAATTAAAGATAAATCATCTTTGCATCTGTACTTAAAAGTCAACAACACCATAGGTGAGCATCTGACCATAATTTGTTCATCAATAATTTATTAGTTATCAGTATTACTGGCTCAGTCCCTTGAGCACTTGGAAATAAGGGAAATGAGATTGCTTGTTCAGAATCAAGAATTTAGGTCCACATCAGGAGGACATGAAAAGATATTTTAAAGAGGAAAAATGCCTTTTAGATTTGCAAAATTTGGCTATAATCAGACTAAAGATATTAATCTAGTGAAAAGACTGTAAGTCAGATGGCAGTTGACCAGCTGTGAAAGCATATAAAAGGAAGCTTGCAAAGGCACACCACACCATGGAAGAGAAAAGCACCAAAAAGCAGTAACATGAATAAAATATTTTACGTGTATGTATAATTAATGAATAAAAAAAACTATGCTTATAAAGTCTAAAAATTTTAATCATGTACCAAAGTAAAAATCATAGAATCATAAATATTTACATTTGAGAAGAACTCAAGGGGCATATGGCCTACCTTCTCCTAAATAATCCTCTTTCAGAAACATCCAAGATATTTTGAACACCTTCAGTTTTTGTTCTCTGCCCAGCAAGCTGCCCTCTCTCCTTTGGACCGAAGATGTCAATGTGCCCGTCGATTCTGTCAGTTCATTTCTGACCCACCGTAAAAGTAGCACACATAAAACTAACATTTATTCACTAGTTAGATGAGTTGTTTCCTAAAATAAATGGCAGAAATGGTTCATGTAAACAGAGAGTTAAAAGTAGGGATTATTTTCAGACACTCTGCTGGAGTTTTGGATTTGGGTGGCCTCTGGGGGAGAAGGGTGTGTTCTCTTGATTTTCCCATTGCTCCTTTCCCCAGGCTATGTAGTGGTGGCAGGAACTTTAGACTGAGTGCAGGAAGGCACTGGCCTTGATGAAGAGTAAAGTACCCATCACACTAGAGGTTATATTAGCCTACTCATCACTGGTTTGCCATCAACTCTATGAGGAGCGATACTACTTGTTTTTCATAACCATGTCATGTAATTTTCACAACATGCCTTCAAGGTAGTTTTATTATCAGCCAGCCATGGAGATGTTAAGAACCTTGTCCATGATCATTGTTTAGAGTTTATATTTGAACACAGGGCTACCTGGCTCCAAATGTCAGGGGAGACACTAGCTGCCATGACAACATTCTCTTAGTCTCCTTTCACCAATGCCTGGCTCTCCTCTCATTGCCCACCTGCATGGCTCCCCCCACAATCTCTTAGTTCTTTTCCTCTTATAAGGCTTATTACAGTTCATATTATTTTTTTTAATCATGCATTTATTATATATATACTACTAAAAAACTTGAAAATACAGATAAATAACAACAAAAAAGAATACCCAAAACAAAACAAAAATTGCTTAAACTGTAGTTCTACTACCCAGAGATAGCCATTGTTAACCATTTCTATACTTATACAACTTTAGGTTGCTTCTGTTTTACTGAACACATTCGTAAATGGCATCATATTATAATACTGCTCTATATCCTGCATTTTATTATCATTTTTCCATTTCTGTAAGTAGACATGTTCATCACTATGTGTGTCTGGGTTTTTGAAACTGTTATATTAATTGAACTTTGCATCAAGTGTCTCAATTCACTACTTTTAAAAATTATTTGTTTCTGAGTATAATATATTTTTAGTATTAAAAAAACTGTAGTAATTATATCATGTAACAACTGAAAGCCTCCCTTGTGGTTTGGTTAGTGTACATACAATTCTTTATTTGATTTCTTTCAAAGTAGTTTTTTTTTTTTAAATAAATTTATTTATTTTTTACTACGTTGTGTCTTCGTTGCTGCACACGGGCTTTCTCTAGTTGCCATTGTGGTGCGCGGGCTTCTCATTGCGGTGGCTCCTCTTGCTGCAGAGCAGCAGCTTCTAGGTATGTGGGCTTCAGTAGTTGTGGCTTGCGGGCTCTATAGCGCAGGCTCAGTAGTTGTGGCTCATGGGCTTAGTTGCTCTGTGGCATGTGGGATCTTCCTGGACCAGGGCTTGAACCCATGTCCCCTGCATTGGCAGGCGGATTCTTAACCACTGCACCACCAGGGAAGTCCCTCAAAGTAGTTTTGATATTGGTGGATGTTTCTCTTTGAAGATTTCTTTATGTCAACAGATACTCCAGTAATCTGAGAGATTTGGGTATGTATACAAGGATAGAAGAAGTGTGCCTTGGTACTTATATATTTTAATTAGGGGAAAAATTCTTATTTATTTTGTAAACAAATAGAGATTGTGGTTAAAAAATAATGTTTTCTTAGTGTACATTTATCCAAAGTTAATTGGTGAATTTATTAAAAATTAAAGTCTTTTAACCAAATGTAAATTAAAATTCTCAGTTTTTATTGTCTCTTTAAAATTACTCATCATACAATACTTTCAGCCTCTTAAAAATATTAACTAATAGTACTATTTCAAATATGTTATAAACAAAGCACTGCTCTAGAACACTGCTGGTGAAATATACAGCTCTACATTTGGAAGTTAAATGTATTAGAGAAATATAATGTGAGCCACGATACAAGCCACATAAGTACTTAAAACAGTAGAAACAGTAAAAGCAAACAAAAAACCCAAAACCAGATGACAATCATTAATCTTAATAGTATATTTTATATATGACCCAATATATCCAAAACATTATTATGTTAATACTTAGTCAAATAAAAAGTTTTACATCCTTTTATTTGATTGTAAGATGTTTTACATTCTTTTTTTTTGTATTGTCTTCTAAATCTAGTATATATTTTGCATTTGCAGCACATTTTACTTTGTACTTAGACACATTTCGAGTGCCCAGTAGCTACATATAGCTAGTGTCCATTATATTGAAAGGCACAGCCCTAGACATCAACAACTGTTGATGTAATAATAATTAGCTATATAGATTTAAGACTAAAGTACAAATTCTGAATCCAAACTTTAAACAATCTAGATAAAAACAATGATTTGCCACGTATTTTTCTTGGGTATGCATTTATGAGGCAATTGGCTCTGGTTAGAAATCTAAGCTAAGTTCAAGCAAAAAGGTAACTAATTAATCTCAATGCAAAATTAGCCTGGAGCACCAATTACTGATTATGTCATGACAAGTACATAGTATATATCTCATATGTTGTTCTGTGATTGATTGGGATTATAAGACGTTGGTCTTTTAGCATTATGCTCTGACTCACCCAGCTGGTCTTGGATATATTTCCAACAGGACACTGAAAAACTTCGGTAGATTGATAATTATTTGTATGAGATGACCATTTTTTGTTAGGAAACCAGAGTTTGGTGATATCTATAGAAAGATATGGGGCTTAGGACAGAAGACATGAAGAATATGCCAATATCCAGATTTCATTTAATCTGTATTCCATTACAGTAAACAGAGGATTGGGAATTTGTGTTCAAGGAGACTGGAGAAGTAAGCGCTCTTCTTTATTAGAGGACACCTTATAATTTAATGGATAGGATTTGTAATTCTGTTACTGCTTATCTATACAAAGGATAGAATATTTCTTTGGGTAAATTGGAGTGCTTTTAATTCATCTTTGTATCCTCTTTGGATAACATATTTGGAAATGAATGAAAAACAGTAGTAATTAATGTTAATAATATATAGCTATCTCCTTTCTTAAAAAATAAAATAATGAACACAAATCTCACATATTAAAAAAGTGACCTTTTAACAATAAAAACAGAAGAAAGAAAACACACACACACACACTCACACACACTCATACACAGGGAAGAGTAAGGAACATGAGAATAATACTCCAAAATATTCATTCCCTGAAAAACATATTCCCCAAAGAGAAGAGAAAATCTGAATTCAGTTGAGAACTATTTTTAATCAGACTGTGTGAAAAGTAAATGATTTGATAGTAAGTCCACAGATGAGCCAGACTAAATTGGTTGACTTAATCAGTCCTTTACTACCTGTAAATGATAAGTTCTTTTTTCAAACAGCTGAAATATTTAATTGAAAAATATTCATAATGAATGCTTTATTGCACCTCTTCTTAACTCCAGCAATCCTTTCAGAGTTTTGAGTTTACAGAATCAAATTATTAAAATCATGTTTCCTGTTTGACGAAACTGAAATGGTAAAGCACCAACATTAATGAGAGCATTTTCCTTAGCATAGAAGTTCAGCCGTATTTATTTACTATTTACCATACGGTTTCTCAATAAGAAGCATTTCTCACCTTATTTATTAGCTCATTAAGAAAAATATGGTTTGATTTTTATCCTGCATACATAAAGATTGCTTCTCCCACTTACTTCAGATGATGAAAAAAGATGTCTCCTGGCTGGATGAAGGTGATGAATCTCTCGTTTATGTTTTATAGTTATAGTTTTATGATTAGAGAAAGAAAAAGAAGTAGGGAAATACACAGAACACTAGATCTTGAAGAGCTCAAAGGGAAAACAACAGAACACTTCAAAGGCAGGAATAGAAAAATTTTAGAGCAAAATGCTAAAACAGATTATAAGGAATTTAGAAACTAATATGAATATTTAGAAATTAAACAGTACTTTTCTTGTGATGGTAAGGAAAGTTATATTTAACAGGTTTTCATTCTCTCTTTTTATTCTTCCTCTACTCTGTGATCTACATGACTACACATACCCACAGCTTGCAAAAATCTTTTATGAATAGTTCTGTCAAAATAGGTTACTTCAAGTTGAACAAAATAAAAATCTTAAATTTGAATGCACAGTAAGAAATTATTTCCAGAATTGTGTTCTGTGGAACAACACTACCACTAAAAACCCAGGAGAAAAAGGCCTCTGTGGTCAAAGTTTGGGGAAACGCTATATATACTTCTCTTCTGCAGATTTACCATGGCCTTTTTCATATTAAGGTTCTGATAAATCCTGTAGTAAAGACTTTGTATAGCCTAATATTTTTCAAATTTATTTAAACAGGAAGGCTGTTTAAAATCTAGCATCTTGTGGAACAAATGTTTAAGAGAAAAAATATTTGGGGAAATGCTACTGTAGACCCATAGTATTTACTTTGGTTACAGCTCCAAAGTAAATTTTGAGTATTATCAAATTCATAAAACCCAGAAATTAAGAAACTAAGAAACAGATGTTTGGGGATTAGCTAGGCTAGCAAGGTAACTTGCTTATCAAAACCAACATCACAGCCCATGAGATATAAATATATGCTAGATGCTTTCATTACAAGATCTTTGTTTCTCCAGATGTTTATGTCTCAGAAGAGCCATATGGTAGTAATGCCTTTTTTTTTTAATTTTTAAAACAAGCTCTGGCCAATTTTATTAGAGAAAAATTGTGCACGATTTACTTTTCACCAGTCTGTTCTCGCATGCCTCTAATAATATCAGAATCACCTGGATCAATGATAGCCAGTGTGCATACTCTGTAGTATTTTCAACACACTGTGCCCAATTCAATATTATTGCCACTGTAGTGACGGACACCAGTTTTGGCCAACATGGCATAATACTCTATTTCAGATTTCCTCAAGGCTGGGCAGTTGTTGGCAAGGATGACCAGTTTCGCTTTGCCGTGTCCGATCATTTTCAGAGTCTGCTTGTACCCCAGCACGTACTTTCCACTTTTTGTAACCAGTTGGAGCCTAGAGTTGATCGACTCCAGTGACTTCTCCATCTTCTTTGTGGCCACCATCTTCCTGCCTTAGGTGCGGGATGCCCCCAACCAAGAGCAGCCACCAAGATGGCCGGAGAGTGAGAAAGGGGTAGTAATGTCTTTATTCTCATTATAGTTGAATAAATCATGAAAATTTTGTGATCACTGATAAGTAGTTGGAACTGCAAATAATAAGTCTATGATAGCCAAGGATTAGAGATGCAGCATAGTCACTTAATAACTTTGTGACCTAGCTGTTTACCATCTCTGTCGCTAAGTTTTCACACCTATGAGTTGGGGTAATAGTAGTTCCTACCATGTAGAGTTTTATAAAAATTAAATGAGTTAGTACTTGTTAAAGTTCTTAGAACAGTAGTTTGATAAGTGCTATTTAAGGATTGCAAAATGAAACATAAAATACTTTCTTCATCAGTCTTATGCCTGAACATGGATGTCACAGATACGGATTTGTAAACTGTGGGCAGCAGTTTTGTGTCCCCATGAGTGGTAGGAAAATGGGAAGGAAGAGAAAGAGAAACAGAAAGGCTACCCAGTGCATCAAATGCATCAACTGCTCCACTTCCACACATTTGAGAAAATTTTTATTTTTTTGTCATTTGTGGGGTTTGGTTTGTTTGTTTAAATGTGGTCTTAAGACCAGCATCAGAAGCTAAAGTTGAAATTCCTGTGTGCCACCCAGACTGCTAGAATCAGAATCAGAATTTGTGAGGGTGTGGCTCAGAAAAGTCCATGTTTAGCAGACACTTCCAGTGGTTCTCAAACATACTGGAGTTTAAGAACCTCTACAAAAAAAACAACATAAAGAGTTCAGGTAAATAACGTATTGGTTGACATTCAGAAGCAGAAAGAGGAAAAAGTACTATGTTTTGGCATCTCCACATGGTCCCCATGAGCCGCCTGGGTCCCTGATGGTTTTACACTTGTGATTTTAAGAGGTTATGGTCTTTTAATAAACTGATCTTTTCTTAAATTAAAAAAAAAGAACCTCTACCAGACACAGTTCAAAGTCTATAACTGTGCAGGGCTTCTTATGGTTGGCCTCGTCTAGTCTGCTCAGGTTCACACCGTCAGTTTGCCCAAGTAACACAAATCTGAAAACCGATGGCTTAACTAAAACTACTTACGGCATTTCCCCTCTGATGGTGGGAGAGAAGTCTGTGATAGACTGTGCAGGGTCCACAGAGCTGTTCTCTCCTATCTCGGGGCTGCAGGCTCCTTGCATCTTTCTGCTCAACCATCCTCAGCACTTGCTTGTTACCTTGTGGTGATGTGGCGTTGTCCTTCCTCTGGGCATCATGTTTACATTCCAAGCAGGGAGAACAGGAAGGGAAAAGGGCAAAAGGCCCATCCCAGCTGAGCCTGCTCTGCTTTTAAGGAGTTTGCCTGGAGCCTCGTTTGACAAGGAACACTTTTAACTCACTGACCAGGCCTGGGCTGCACTGCTGTTCTTCACCCTTATTTGCAAGGAAGGCTAGGGAACGTCGTGTTTTCACTGGGCACATTTTTATGCCCAACAAAACTGCAGTAGGCTCTTTGACATACTCAACATTCCAAGCTTAAAAAAATTATGTTTTCTCAGCCTCCATGCCTCTGTGTATACAATTCACTTGAACAAGACTGCCCTTCCCCACTTAAATATTTTATGACCTTCTCTTCCTTCAACATCAATTCACGTTATCCATTCCTCTGTGAAGGGTTCCAATCTCACCCCCAACACCCACCCCGTGTCATATTCATAATCCTTTATTATGGCACTATCATGTACACTAAGTCAGTAGACTGGCATCACTTTGAAGGCCAAGATATATGGCTTATGCCCGGAGGCCAACTACAGCAGTTAAATCACAGTAACTGCTTTAATAACGTTTTCTGAATGAATGAATGAACATATGAAAATTTGAATGAACAACTGAACTTATGAATGAATAGTGGAGCATTGCTGTTTTGGGGTAATGACTTCTATTAGAATCTGCTATTCATTTGTACTCATTCAGGGAAATACTTGCTATATATTTGGGAAGATATTATATTATGAAATTAAATGAAAGTAAGGAGGAGTATAGCAAAAACAATAAATACGTGAGCTCCTCTAGTAGAGAACCTATGTTTATTACCTTTCGTCTCTATTGCTTCACCCCATGAAGGGTTTGATTCATAGTAGGTTTTTAATAAATGCTGAATGAATGAGCATTGAATTAAAAGGAAAAGAGAGAATAATGAAAGAATTAGCAGGCTGCTTTCATTTCTTAAAATTCCAGCAGTATCTTACTATTTTTTTTTACATCTTTATTGGAGTATAATTGCTTTACAATGGTGTGTTAGTTTCTGCTTTATAACAAAGTGAATCAGTTATACATATACATATGTTCCCATATCTCTTCCCTCTTGTGTCTCCCTCCCTCCCACCCTCACTATCCCACCCCTCTAGGTGGTCACAAAGCACCGAGCTATCTCCCTGTGCTATGAGGCTGCTTCGCACTAGCTATCTATTTTACGTTTGGTGGTGTATATGTCCATGCCACTCTCTTGCTTTGTCACAGCTTACCCTTCCCCCTTCACATGTCCTCAAGTCCATTCTCTAGTAGGTCTGTGTCTTTATTCCCATCTTACCCCTAGGTTCTTCATGACTCTTTTTTTCTTATATTCCATATATACGTGTTAGCATACGGTATTTGTCTTTCTCTTTCTGACTTACTTCACTCTGTATGACAGACTCTAGGTCCATCCACATCATTACAAATAGCTCAACTTCGTTTCTTTTTATGGCTGAGTAATATTCAATTGTATATATGTGCCACATCTTCTTTATCCATTCATCTGATGTTGGACACTTAGGTTGTTTCCATCCCCTGGCTATTGTAAATAGAGCTGCAATGAACATTTTGGTACATGACCCTTTTTGAATTATGGTTTTCTCAGGGTATATGCCCAGTAGTGGGATTGCTAAGTCATATGGTAGTTCTATTTTTAAGGAACCTCCATACTGTTCTCCATAGTGGCTGTACCAATTCACATTCCCACCAGCAGTGCAAGAGTGGTCCCTTTTCTCCACACCCTCTCCAGCATTTATTGTTTCTAGATTTTTTGATGATGGCCATTCTGACTGGTGTGAGATGATATCTCATTGTACTTTTGATTTGCATTTCTCTAATGATTAGTGATGTTGAGCATTCTTTCATGTGTTTGTTGGCAGTCTGTATATCTTCTTTGGAGAAATGTCTATTTAGGTCTTCTGCCCATTTTTGGATTGGGTTGTTTGTTTTTCTGTTATTGAGCTGCTTGTAAATTTTGGAGATTAATCCTTTGTCAGTTGCTTCATTTGCAAGTATTTTCTCCCATTCTGAGGGTTGTCTTTTGGTTTTGTTTATGGTTTCCTTTGCTGTGCAAAAGCTTTGAAGTTTCATTAGGTCCCATTTGTTTATTTTTATTTCCATTTCTCTAGGAGGTGGGTCAAAAAGGATCTTGCTGTGATTTATGTCATAGAGTGTTCTGCCTATGTTTTCCTCTAAGAGTTTGATAGTTTCTGGCCTTACATTTAGGTCTTTAATCCATTTTGAGCTTATTTTTGTGTATGGTGTTAGGGAGTGATCTAATCTTATACTTTTACATGTACCTGTCCAGTTTTCCCAGCACCACTTATTGAAGAGGCTGTCCTTTCTCCACTGTACGTTCCTGCCTCCTTTATCAAAGATAAGGTGACCATATGTGCGTGGGTTTATCTCTGGGCTTTCTATCCTGTTCCATTGATCTATCTTTCTGTTTTTGTGCCAGTACCATACTGTCTTGATTACTGTAGCTTTGTAGTATAGCTGAAGTTAGGGAGCCTGATTCCTCCAGCTCCGTTTTTCGTTCTCAAGATTGCTTTGGCTAGTCAGGGTCTTTTGTGTTTCCATACATATTGTGAAATTTTTTGTTCTAGTTCTGTGAATAATGCCAGTGGTAGTTTGATAGGGATTGCAAATCTGTAGATTGCTTTCCAGCAGTATATTATTAACATCATTGTTCTGAGCAAAAAATTTTAGGGTACAATAGATAGTAATAGTAACAACAATTATTGCTCAAAATAATGATATATAGGAAGCTGGTATTTTTAACTTCTTTTAAGATATGTAGGGTAACTGCATCGACCATTGAAGCTTAAACTTTGCATTTTTATAACCACACATATGACATAACTTTATAGCTACACACTATTAGGATTTAATTATGAAAACCAGTGCCTTCACACAGAAGTACATTTGGGAAGAATTTTTTCTGTCATTTAGGAAAAAGAAGTATTCTATCTAATTCATGCATAATAAATCCAGATATTTAATTTTCAAATATTAAAGTGGTGGGTCTTAATTTGCTCTGCAAAATCTGGTTTACAGCAGGAGAAGACTGAGACTTAGCCTCTTTGTAAGATAATACTGATGAGAGGCTGGCTTTATGTGTAAGGAGGATGTGCTCTCTTTCAATATGCCAAGGGCCAAAACCTGGGGACTCCAGTTCTTAGAGTGCCCAGTCCACTGTTAAAATTGGGAAGAAGAAGGGTAGCTAGAGAAAAAAAGCTTACCCCTTTTTCGTGTCCAGGGACTGGGAAAAAGAAAATGGAAATCAGAAGTAGGATATCAAGGTTAACAGATATTTGGTCTTGTCTAAAGTGTCCGTAAGACATTTGGCCCATACCAAAAGGTCTTTGATATTTGGTCCTGTCCAAAATCATTTGGCACAGACCAAATATGCTCATGGACTGTTTGGATAGGACCAAACTTCAAGGACCCTTTGGCATGAACCACATGTCTTACGGATGTTTTGGACAGGACCAGATTTTAAGGACATTTTTGTGGGGACCAAATGTCGTATGACAGTTTTAGATAGGATAAAACATCCTTCAAGGGGATATCAAGTTTTGCTCTCTTCCTGAATAGGACTCAAAGAGTAAGGCATGTTCTAGAAGTTGAGAGAAAGAGCAAGGCAAGGTGCTTTTCCCTATCCCCCTACTTTCAAACTTTGGGAAGGAGCCATGTTGGTGTTGGCCTCATAGTAACCTGGAAAGGTGGCTCCTGCTTCCCTGAAGTTTAGAGTTTCTGAGCCACCCTCAGTTCCGTGTATCACAGACACTGATTCAAGAACCACTGTGACTGGGCAACAGAGGCTGGGGGTAAACAGCTAGGCCAGCAAGCCAAAGGGAGGATCCAGCAGAGACTCTGCTGCTAGCTCTAGGTTTACATAAGGCACTCAAATTGAAAGGTAGAATAATATAAAAGCACGGGGAACAATGCCAGATTTGAATTTCACCAGGAATAATCAGCAAATTTTTATATATGAATCTATTATGCATAGGAAAGCAAACGATTTGTCTTTCTGAGAATGATTTGGCTGAATTGGGCATAGACACTGAAGACATGGAACACTAATACTGCCATGTGTTGGAATTTTTTTTATTTAGTAAGGAGAGTATGCCAGTACTTCAGATTTTATCGGGTAGATAAATATGAAATAATAAACAGGTGCTTTGCTTTTTTATCTTGCTTTGCTTTCTAGAAGTGGCCAAAGGGAGAGCAGGCAGGAGGGGAACTAGAAGTGATTTTGATGGGAAAGACACATTTCTTATCATATATTTGAAAACACACTTTATGTGAATGACATATGACACCCTATTCTGTATCATCAAGGAATTAACAATTGAGCTAAAGAAATTTGTTTAGGAACACAAACCTATGATCGTAGTAGCAAAAGGGAGTGCTATTGCAAAAGCTTATTGGTTGATCAAGGATTTAGATGCAAGGTTATTAAGCAGTTTGGAGGAGAGTTCAGTATCAGAGAAGGCTCTAAGAAAGGAAGCAGGATTGATTCCTTTCTTAAAGATTATACAGCAACTTGATTAGAAGAAAAACATAGAAAGGCATGGTGAGTAGATGTGAACATTCTAGGGCTGTCCGAGTAGCATTTGCAGAAGCATAAAAAAAGAAAAAGTATCCTTTTCGGATACTTCTGGGGACTCCATGGCTGTGCTTAGGACATAACAGGAGGTAGATAGATGCAGATCAAACTGGTCATAAAGAGCTAAAAAGAGTAGTTTATTCTTTGGGAGAGAAACACTGCAGATTCACTGTAGGTTCTTGAGCAAGATGTTGGTGCCAGAAATGGAGTTCTGGGTATATTTATCACAAGGGAGAGATTAGCAAGAAAGTGAGGAGGGTGCTATCGAACTCAGTATATGGATGGGGGCAGAAGCAATGAAAAATTAAGAGAATTAAAGAATTGTCAGAATTTAATGACAGAAATATTAAATAGGGTGACCGTTAACCCTGGTTTCCCAGGAACAACTAGTTTATATCTGTTGTGTCCATGTAGTTATTGATAGCACTCCTTTCACTTAGATAATCAATTATAGTGTCATTTTATATATGGGAGAAGAGCCCAGGCAGCTGTGATGATGAAACTGCCTTGCAGCACCTCTGACAAGTACAGGGAAAATGGGCATCCAGAATGGAGAAGAATTTCATTTTTGACCTGATTAGAGGAAGGAGTAGCAGGATTTCAATGTATAAATGCCCAGTAGACAGTTAAGATAAAAGACAAACTGAGACGTGCATTCCAGAAATTGATTTCATAGTTACCTGCAGACTTCTTTAGAAAAAGCCAGTTTGTACAAAGCTCTACATTTTGATTCTGTATATGAGAAGATGGACTGAACAGGGAATTAAAGGCATCTAGCACAATCTACCAGAAGTCCATACACCACCAAAGGTCAAAAGTGAAAGACTATCATTCAGTGGAAATTTTCAATAAGAGGTTGACTGAAGGAGTCCCATGCTTTCCTCAATTTAACATTCCATCTTACTTCCCACTATTCCTCTTCATAAGTATCTGAATCTAGATGATTGTATCCAGACTAATTTGTCACTACCTGATATTAATACTGGATTCCCCTCTCCCCTTTGCCCTGGGTGTCTGTTACACCACACTCGCCCCCATTTTTTCCACCTCTCCCTTCCTAAGAGCCTTTCCTTAGCTTCTCCACATGCCCATTTCCTACCAGTGCTTTAATGCTCGTTAATTTCAAACTTCCCTGTGAAGTTTTCTTGGCAACGCCAAGACTTCACTCAGTAGTATGACCTCATAGCACTTAATATATTTAATGCTAATTGGATTCCTATTTTAATCACATATTTGCATCATGATATCCATTTTTCTATGGTGTTATATGATCTATAACTATTCAACCATTCTATTATTTAACTTTCTATACATATCTAATTTTCTCAAGGATATATGCCTTTTGAAAGTGGGGCTGCCGTCCTTCTCTTGATTTGGTGCTAGTCTGTATTTCTCAAAAACAAAGCAAAACAAACAAAGCATTTTAATGCTTTTTATACTGATGAATGAATTCAAATCTTAACACTATTGCTAATGCATTTTCAGAATATTATTTCAACCTTTACTACAAATTATGTCAATTATATCCCTTACCAAACTTACTAGAATCATCATAATCTTGAGAGATTCTGGTAATTTGAAGGCATTTGACACAAAACATGAGTTCTTTCACTTGTTTTAAAGACATTTTTTACTGGACATATAATAATAGTATCATTTACATTTAAAAATCATATTTATTTAACCTGCTACTTCATGTCATATAATACAGTATAGTGAAGTAAACAGAATATGTTCTGTTTATTTTCAGAAAACAATCCAAATTTAGAGCTGTATATTTCACCAAATTAACAAGGATACAAACTGATGCACATTTCCTAGGTGGCAATGGCACTGAGTTCAGGGTGTGATTTTCTTTCCTATTCCTTGTGAATGTATTGATGAGCTTTAATTATTTAATCATTGAACAAACCTGAGATTTTTGTTGCTCTCCCATGTCTACCACTGCTACAAGTGCATTTACAACTAGCAATCTCATAAATTGTTAAATAGAATGGCACCTCTTTGTGATAACACAGGAGGTATGAAAAAGGACAGCTTCCAGTTTTACAGAGAAACTCTGAAGGGTTATAATGAATCGAGGGTCAGAATTTGCACCATGATATATATAAAACAAACTATGGAGAGAATTATTATATTAAGATTTCATTGAATTTTCAAAGGTACCTCACAAATTCTGAATGTAGGTGTTTCTTGCATTATCTGTTTAATACAAGCTTTAGAACATAGACTGTGTCCCTGGATACAGCCAGTGTAGGTTGATCAAGAAGTTAACCTTCATGGCCTTCATCAACTACAACTTCCATGAGAGTAGGTGTAATTTACTGAACATCCATCCATCTTGACCTCCAGAAACATGAGTAATGTTCTTATATTTTTAATTTGCCCTTAGTCTGTATGTTAAAGAGCCTGTGTAAGTAGGTGGAAATTAAATGAGTAGAAATGTATGCCTGAAATTCAAATAGTGGCATGGGAAAATATTTTTACTATACTAAATACATCTCTGATGTCTTCAGGGGAAATTGAATAGTATTTTATTGACTAAGATCAAACAATCTCTAATTACCACCCAGAGGCACAAAGTGAAATTGCAACAAGTACAGGCAGCATTCGGTTGCATCACATAGGCAAGCACTATTCTAGTATGTGCCCAGGCATATCCTTGGGAGCTCACACAAGGTTTACCAGAAAGTCCATCCCCCCAGGCATTATATAGGAAGGTCTTTGTTGCCCTTCTCTGCCATGTCCGAGTTTGTTTCTTTTTACATTTGAGGTCCTCAACAAATTTCAATTAACTGGAAGGCAGAAACTAGGCTGTTCTGGTTAACTGAAGTACACAGTTGTTGTTTTTTTTTCCAACTTATATAAAATATTTATATAACCTGTCAATCCATTATCTATACTAGTAACTGCAATATCCTGAATACACATGAGTCTTTTTGGCATGATTCTTATGGTCTGCATGTTTTATTCTCCTGTATGTAAATCTTCAAGATGTCCCTATTTCCTGATGGATAAAATGCACAAGTCCTACCCTGAGACAGAAGGAACTTCCTCCAGCGTCTGACTCCAGCCTGCATTTCCTAAGATGCTCCACCTCAGGCCCTGAACTCTAGCCTTATAAAATTAGCTTCAATTCCAGAGTGTGCCGTGTCTTTCACAACCTTGTGGCTTTATCCATGGAGTCAGAGTGATTTTTTTTTTTTAAGAAGATGTTGGGGGTAGGAGTTTATTAATTAATTTATTTATTTTTGCTGTGTTGTGTCTTCGTTTCTGTGCGAGGGCTTTCTCTAGTTGTGGCAAGTGGGGGCCACTCTTAATCGCGGTGCGCGGGCCTCTCACTGTTATGGCCTCTCTCGTTGCGGAGCACAGGCTCCAGATGCGCAGGCTCAGTAGTTGTGGCTCATGGGCCTAGTTGCTCCGCGGCATGTGGGATCCTCCCAGACCAGGGCTCGAACCCGTGTCACCTGCATTAGCAGGCAGATTCTCAACCACTGCGCCACCAGGGAAGCCCCAGAGTGATTTTTAAGATTACAAATTCAGGGCTTCCCTGGTGGCCCAGTGGTTGAGAGTCCACCTGCCAGTGCAGGGGACATGGGTTCGTGCCCCGGTCTGGGAAGATCCCACATGCTGCGGAGCGGCTGGACCCATGAGCCATGGCCGCTGAGCCTGCGCGTCCGGAGACTGTGCTCCGCAACAGGAAAGGCCACAACAGTGAGAAGCCCACGTACCGCAAAAAAAAAAAGATTACAAATTCGATCATTTCCTTTCTCTCTTTTTAAATCCTTCAATGGCTTCATTGACTGTTGCTCATGGGTATATTCCTTAACCAACCCCCTCCTCCACCACCCCTCTCGAAAGCCATCTTAGGTCACTCCTGTCCCTATTGTTTATGTCCAGACCCTGCTCATCTTTGTGCGCAGCTGACTACTGCCTCAGGGCCACTAGACTGTGGTATAGTCTCTTAATGCCCTTCCTACTCCATAATCCACTTAGGGTAGTTAATTCTCCTATCAGCCTCCAGGCTTTAACTTCAGTGTCACTTCCTCAGGAAGTAGCCCTGCTTCTCTTTTATCCTCTCTATGCCCAAATTAAATCTCCTTAACAAAGATTTTTATTGTACTTTTAAAAGACAAATCACCTGTAGTTAACCCTTAGAATTCCCCGTGGGATAAAGATGCACACAGGCAGAGACCTTATTGTCTTGCTCACTCTTGTATTCTAGTATATGCAGCATATGTCCTGGCCCACGGTGGCTTTTACATGAGCATTTGATGATTGATCTATGTTGTTTCTGTTGTCTAGAATTCCACCCTCTGGTGAAAGGCTCTTCATTTTTCAAGACACAGCTCAGATGTTAACCTCTTTTGAGTAACTACCCTGGATTCCTCTCTTAGAATTTGGATTTACTTTTTTCCCCCAGAAGCACATTGTACCAGTAATCATGGGCTGGTATGGGCTTCTCATGTGGCGTGGAGGTTGTCTGTGCTCATAGGCATGAGCAGAAGAAGACAGGCTCTTCTTCAACATGTCTGTCTTTGAGGACCATGACTGTGACTCATTGTTTTCACATTGCCAGAACCTAGCGTGGCACCTACATAAAGTGAGTGCTCAAAAACTATTTTTATTAAATAATTAATGTTATTGAGTTTCTCAATCATTGCATTGATATATTTTTCTCTTTGAGTAAATGGAGTGGAGGAAGTGAATCAAACAAGGATATTAGCTGTCCTGGATTTAGTCTGAGCTTTATCACTAATTTATCAATGAAAAAAATAGTTAACCTCTCTGATATTTTATAAAATAAGGGAGATGTCAGTGATGATTTCTAATGTCTCTTCTAGCTATTAAAAAAAACTTGTAACTAAAGAAGTAGATGTAGGAGCTATAGAATGAATATAAGAATAATTTTAAATATATGATGGACATCTGCTTTTGTGACTAAATTTTTAATAACATTTTGTTCACTTCTAAATATGCCTTTATCTTAAAGAAGAATTTGGAAAAAAAGCATTTATTACTTGAAATGCAAGGACCCATTGAAAAGAACAAGTCAGGTGGCAAAATTCCCTCTATCTAGTACAATGAGTATATATTGAGGTCCTGGACTAAATGCTGGAGCAAATAAGAATAAGATGGAGCCTTACTCTTCAAAGCTGACCATCTCACAGGAGAAGCAGACGTTCAAATAATTAAATGCAGAATAATAGTTAATACTTGAGCAATTACTGTGTGCCAGGCTCTCTTCTAAGCAGTTTACAATTATCTCACTTATTCTTCACAACTTGTGTAGGAAGGTGGTATTATTATTCTTATTTTGTAGTTGAGAAAACTGAGAGGCCAAGTGACCATCTGTGGTTCAACTAGTGAGAAGTGGCAGGGCTGAGGTTTGAATCCAAGAAGTTTGGTTCCAAAGTTCATGTGCTTTAGTAGCATATTCTAAAACCCTACCTTTTCATACACAAAATAACAGATACATGCAAAAGATCATGAAATATGACAGAGAAGATCATGAAATATTACAGAGAAGAAGTAATTAATTTTGTTGAGAAAGTAGTGGTTAGGGAAGGCTTAAGGAGGCAACACCTGAAGCTGAAGATGGTACAAAGCATGGAGTTCTGAAACATGCTCTCTCTCCCACCATGTACCAGCTACATAGTGGTGGTCCAGTTACTTAATCTCTCTGAGCCTGGGTTCTCATCTTCAAAATCAAGACAATAAGACCCACATCATAGGTTTATTATGAAGATTAAATCAGATATTACATACTAATATATTTTTCCCAAATGGCTGCTACAATATTCTTGGTCTCACATGTACTTCCAGAACCTGCAATGCAGAGGTAGACTTCCAGAACCTGCAATGCAGAGGTAGAGTCTACCTCCCTCTCCTTGAACCTGGACTGGCCTTTATGACTTCTTTAGGCAATGGAATATGGTGGAAGCGATGCTATGTGACTTTTGAGGCACGTCATAGAAAGTAACACAGCTTCTACCTGATTCTTTCTTGGGATTATTGACCTTGAAACCCAGTCATGAGCTCTGAGGATGCCCAGGCCACACAGAGACAGCCAATGAAGCAGAACTAAGGTTCTTGGTCCTCATTCCTGGCTAGCTCTAACTTCCCAGCATGCCAGTGAGTTATGTAAGTTATGAAGCAAGAAATAACTGGATCATACTTAAATCAGATAATATAAAGTACTTATTGTGGTATATGACTTATAATACATGTTTAATTAAAGGTGGCAATTAACTACTAATGTTATACAGTGGAGGTTAGAATGACAGACCTGGGAGTTGGACTGCCTGGGGTTAGAGCCTAGATCTGCCACTTTCTAGCTATGTAGTTTAGGGCAAGTTACTTAACTTCTCTATGCCTCAGTTTCTCATTTGTAAATGGAGGTGATAATTGTACCCACTTCATAGTGTTGTAGTCAGAATTAAATGAGTTGCAGTTCTCCCAATAAGCTATGATTTTCATCACAGCCAAGCCTTTGTAATAGATGTTCCTCCACCTCCAACTCCTTTGTTTAGGTCTCAGTTAGCTAGACCATCCTCTAGGAAACCTTCCACCTTCCCAGTTTGGATGCCCCTCTTATGTGTTCCCATACACCCATGTGCAGACTCTGCTGACACGTGTATTGGGCACAGCTTTCTTCACTCAGAACTCCTCTGCAGGTACCTCTGTATGTGGTGAGGCCACAGCCTGTTCCTCTGTCACTGACACTGAAGCACAGATCTGTTTTAAACTCAAGTCTGCCAAATGGGAGAGAAGTCCTTTCTCCTTCCCCTGCTCCCACCTTTTTTCTCCCCATACACTGCCTTGAAGAAGACCTAAAGCAATGCTGCTTATGGTTCAGTGTGATACCAAGATCCTAAGAAACTGTCCTTTCAGATTTACCATTCATGCGTAGGGACTAGACAGGAGTCCATGGGGCTGGTCTGATAGGCAATTAGAAAGAGAAAGACCTGCTGTTTTCAGAGTTACCTCTCCTCTGTGACCATTGAAGCTCTGCTACTGCCCTAAACTTGTTCCCCAGTCTCTCTTTTTGCTCAGAATGAATTAATTCCCAGGGGGCTTCACAAATCCTTCATGTAAATAGATTTCTGAAGATCCCATTCTAAAATTTCAATGAAAATGACCAACCTGTTCTAAATCTCAGTAAGAGACATATCCCTAGGTGAAAGCTGGGCTCTCCATTGTATTAACAATTGAGAAAAATATCTCCCCTGCATACTCTGTGGCCTCCTGTGTGTGTGTGTGTGTGTGTGTGTGTGTGTGTGTGTGTGTGTGTCTGTGTATGTGTTTCTTTTAAGTGCAGGGATGATTTTTAATCCCTTATATTGTGGTAATATCTATTCTTGCTTCTCAGCCAAGTTAAATGTAGCCTCATGTGCAGAAGACAAATAAGTTAGTAGCAAAAAAAAAAAAAATGAAAAGAGAAGTTGGCCCAAGAGCACACAAAGCCATCACCAAGAGTGAATATACTGCCCAGAATGGTTCTTATAAAAATCAGAAGATTGTCCTCAAGCTAATAAAAGTTCAGAGTTAGTTACTGGAGCTTATATTCAGTATAACCCCTCCTGTTTAATCAAACATCTCATATTTTCTGGCATTTGAATGAAAATGATTCCTGGTTTTATTGCATTTTTTCAATTCAGCTAAAAGTCATAAAAGTAGCACAAATTTGTGATATGAATATTAAATATCAGTTTAGTGCTCAACACAATCCACATTCATTCTCACCTGCCATGGCCATGACCCTATTCACATTCATTCATTTATTATTTATTGAGCAGCCATAGACAGTAAGTGAACAGATGAGCAAGACTGTGTTTCAATAAGACTACATTTATAGCCATTGATATTTGAACTTGATGTAATTCCCACAAGTCACAAAATATTATTCTTTTCATTTTATTTCAGTTTCTAAAAACTATGTAAACCATTTTTAGCTCATAGGTCATCCGTTAACAGGCAGAGGGTTGGATTATGACTCATCAACTACAGTTTGCTGACCTCTGGTTTAGAGAATGTGGCATATGAGTTCCATTAAAGGATGAGTAGGAGTTTTCCAAACAGACAAGGCATTCTAGGTTGGGGTAGTAGCATTTGGCAAAGACATAAGTAGGTAAACAGGCATGAGTTTTTTGAAGAGCCATAAATAGTAGCCTTGGCACTTACAGTTGGAGCGGGTGGAAGTAAGGCAAACGAAAGGAAACTGAAGGATCCCATCACCATACTGGGTTTTTGGCCTTTACTAAGTAGAATGTGGGAAACCATTGTAGAATCTGTAACATAAGGAGTTTTAAATTTAGAAAGGTCACTCTAGCAGCAAGGCAGAAAGCCGATGAGAGTAGTCCAAGAGAGAAAGAAAAAAAAATGAGAAAATTATTCGTAGTTCAGCAAAAGACACACTCTTAGTTTCATGAAATTGTTTTCTCTACACATGCCACGTCCTTGACTAACTCAGAACCATTGCAGATGTTATTCCTTCTTTCTGGATTTTTTTACTTTTCTTTTATCACTTAACTCCTTTTCATCCTTTGAATTTCAGTTTCAATGTCACTTCTCCAGAAAAACCTTCATTTACCCTTCAGATCAGGATATACAGCCCTGTGACAGACAGTAGGATCTTGTACTTTGTTGTAGCAGTGATCGCACCCAGGATATCTACTCAATGTCTGCCTTCTGTGCTAGACTTTAAGCCACATGTCCACCACTGTACCCTGGTGCCTACTTCATAGTAGATGCTCAGTGAATATTTGCAGTGGCCATGAGGTTGAAAGAGAGGAGATTACAAAGCAGAACTGACAGGATTTTATGGCTGAATGGTTGACATGATGGGATAATATAAAGTTAAGGATAATTCCTAGATTGGGGTGACAGAATTCTTGGTGGGACAGTGATAGAGAATAGAGGATGCAAATCATGTTTGAGGCGGCTTGGAAATGTTGATTTTTTGAAGTTCCTGTGGGACCCCTAAGGAGACACACCAGAAGACATTATGTCTGTTTTCTACTAGGCTAAGCTGATCATTTCACATCTGTACTAGTGATTGCAATAACCTATGTCCTAGTTCCTGTTTCGAATTCTTCCTATCCAACATATGCTAAGATTTTGAGCTCTTTTCCAAAAACATCACTTCTGTTGTGTTATCCCCTGCTTCAGAAGTCGGTAGAAGGCGAATTGAAAGTCATGTTTTCTCAACGCAGAATCCAAGCCCCCTTCAATTAACTTCCTTTCACTGTTTTGCCTTAATTTCTTGATTCCTCAACATAAATATTCCCTGATCAGACTGGTCATCTAATTTGCCTCTGTTTTTCACCATTCTGTTTTCTGTCTTGTCTTGTGCTGCTCCTCTATCTGGAATTCTCTTTTTGACCAACCTAAAGCTTATCTTCCTCTAAAGGCCAATTTAATTTCCATCTCTTCCTTGATGCCTCCTTGAGCAGATTAAATATACAATACTCCTTCCTGGATTTGCCTTAACTCACATGGACTGCTGCTCTGATAATAGTAATGCCTTCCATTTGGGGGAGCCTAGGTGGGCTAGCCCCTCATGTGATCTCCTGTCATCTGTGCAACACTTCAGAGGTAGTTATTATTCACTTTTCAAAATATGAAGACTCTGAAACTTAGATTAATATCTAAGAAATTTATTAATAATTCTAAGAAGCCTAATATTGTAACTCTACCAAAGACTCACAGTTGGCTGTGAGTGGCTCCAGGTCTGACTGTTTACAAAGCCCACACTGTTGCTTTACTCTGTTAGAGTGGAAGGAAAATTTTTGGACTTAGGAAGTGTGAGGGTCTCACTTTAAATTCTTTGAACTCTTCCCAGCTGAGTGACCATAAGGAAGTCACAGAGCCTTCAATGACCTCTGTCTAATCACCTGAAAAGTTAGAACACAGTCTGTTCAAAGGGAAAAAAGATAGTTATGTGACAGTACTTTGAAAATTGAAAAGCGATAGACATTGTACAAGTATTGTGGCTGTTATTAGAGGTCTTGAGTAGAATTTCAACATAAATAAAAAATTGAAAACTCAGATAAAATAAAGCTGAAGAGAATAAGAAATTGTCAGCTTAGGCATTTACCAAAGAAAGTGATTTAGGTATTTAGTAAGGATCAGTTATCAGGGTTCAGTGGATGAATTATCAAGTTCAGTGGATGAATTTTAAAACATTAAATATAATACATCATACATGCTTTCAAGAAACTTTCTTTCCTAAGGTAAATACTGTGTATATATATCTTCATTATGTGTATATATATATATATAAAATACATATAACTAAAATTTTGGATATATACATACACACACATACACACACACACATATACACATATAATTTGCTTAATTCTCTTTACTTAATTCTCTACCTTGGCAATTTTCAACTGCCGCTTTTGCTCTCTTAAGGACCTGGTAAAGGATTGATTATATTTTATAATTATCTCCTTACTTGCACGTCTTCTAGGATTCATCATTGTAGTCTCAGCATCAAACATAGAACCTTGCATATCAGTAATTAATTAATGTGGAAAGAAGAAAAGAAAGAAGGGAGGGAGGGAGAGCAGGAGGAAGAAAGAATCTAGGTCACTTTGTGAATGTTTGATTTCTCCTTGGAGAATTTTCTCAACTAAGGAGAATTTTCAAATGCTAGAGTCACAGTGATCACCTGTGTCTAGATCTTCTCATCTTTTGCACATAGATTTTATTCTCAGATTATCTTCCTTCCTGTGGCTTTTTTCTAGCTCCATTCCTTGTCCAGCCCATAACCTTGCTGATTCATTGCCTAAAATCAATAACTAAGATCTTTCTTTAATCAAAAGCCAAGTAAAAATATATTGAATGAATGAATCATGGAAAACTCCATAGTAGTCAGTGAAATTTCAAGATACGTTTCCCTGACCATGAAGACTTTCCAGTAAGATTTGGCAGACAACCCCCCTAACATGTAAAGGGGTGAGCTATGGCGTCAGTCTAGGTGTGGAAGACCCCTCCCCCACTACTAGATTTGTGACCCTAGATGTGTCACTCAGTGCCTATGAGTCTCAAGGCTTCACTTATTTAAAAAAGAGTAATAATTCCTACTCTGCAGAGACTTTGGGGAAGATGAGAAATAATGTATCTAAAACATTTAGCCTAATACCTGACTCATGGAAGGAAATAAAAATATATTATTTGAAATGAGTGAGTTTTTGTTAAATGAATATTACCGATATTACAGATAATAAATTGCTTAGTAATTTAAAGACAGAAATACAGTTAGCTACTAGCGGTGCCTGAGAATATAGTAATGATGTAATAAATATTGATCAATGGGTTGAACAGTGGATATTGAATTCATTCCCAAAACACATGAAATAATTTTAAAATATTGTTTGATGATGATGTTCCCATTGGCCAGGTTTTCACATCTGATTTATTCCATTGGTGGGAGGAGTGAAATAGTGATGCATTGTGACATTAAACACGGCCAATCATACTATTAAACAAAAAAAAAAACTAGCCTGAGGATCTTAGAAAAATACTACAAGCAACCAAACCCAGTGAATCATAGCAAGAGAAAGTTCTTGAGAAATGGTTTGTTATGTAAGTCTAGTTGAGTTATTGTAAAAGAGCATGAGTTCTGTAATGCATCAACATTATAAGGCTTCAGAGAAACTAAGAGAAAAGTAAGCACAGGCGTGCTGGGAAGTGACATAATGGATGAGGCATTGATGCAGCATGGCTCGACCCGTTTTCACATGGATTCCGTGTAAGGTAGAAAGGTGAAAAGTAACTTCTCTCCTAGAAAATACCCCCCAGCTTCCCAGAAAGAGAAACCCATGTTTTCTATTTGCCTGCTTAGTGTAGGTACTCATTTTACTATGACTTCCTGAACACGCCCTGAAAAACAGTGACTCTCTGAACTCGTAATGAATTCCACTAATCATCTTTTATTCATAAAATTACTTTCATAGAAACACTTCAATGAACCCCTAAAGCATATTCAGTTCTCACTCAGACAGTGGGTCTACGTACCTTCTAAAATCTTGAAAATCTTCTCCGTCTTCCCCGGCATTAAGAAAGGCTAATGCCGTCCCTGTATGAAATGTGCCTGCCCATGATTTTTTGCCCAGCATCCCTGCCACTTACGTGTATTGGTTTTCATCTGGCATATGCTGCGTGTGCTCACGGGGACTCTTCTCTATCACATCACAAGCTATAGAACAGCTGAGCCTTTCAGGGCTTTTTTTTTTTTTGGTCACTTTATACAGGGCTGAATTATAGAGATGGACAAAAATGGAATAAAACGGATCCCATTGCACATATTGGCTGCACTCCTTTGGTTTTGTGCAAGAGCTCTCCAAATCCAACCATAGGATATCAATGAACTGAGCATCCAAACATATTTGTAAGAGTCAGGGCTCAGACCACCTGAAAGTATCTGTGATTTCTCTCTTTGGCAAGTTCTCACATTTTCTTAGAAATAGAATTACTTTTGTGTATGTGTGTGTGTGTGTGGTACTCGGGCCTCTCACTGTTGTGGCCTCTTCCGTTGCGGAGCACAGGCTCCGGACGCGCAGGCTTAGCGGCCATGGCTCACGGGCCCAGCCGCTCCGTGGCATGTGGGATCTTCCCGGACCGGGGCACGAACCCGTGTCCCCTGCATCGGCAGGTGGACTCTCAACCACTGCGCCACCAGGGAAGCCCCGAGAACTACTTTTAAATCCTTCTACTGTACAATGAGTTCATGTGAGCACAGACATTCCTTACTTGATACCACACCTTTTCGGAGACTTTGAAGGCTGGATATGCTTACCTTGTTCTTAGGACTGAGGATATCAAATGTTGTTTTAAGATTGATTTGTATTTATGTAAGCCCTGGTGTTATAACTTAAATACTTACACCAGCCTTTTGTGTTTTTTTAATTTTTTTTTTCCTCCTGAGCTACAAAGCCTGTGACCTGTCATGCCATACTGAGACAAAGAATCTATAGTCACATTACAGGCTTGGAATGTATGCTTAATAATGTGTTCCCCGGGGTCTTAATTGTTTAGCTAAGCTCTCCCAATTGGTTTACAATTTCTATCTCCTTTCCGCTCCCTTTCTTCCTTCCTCAACTCAAACGTGACACTTGCACTTGTTAATAGTCAGAAATGTTTGATTTTAAAAAAGGTTTCCAGTTTTTCATTTCCTCTCCCAACAAGCATTTTATGTATGTACATCTACTCTAATATGTCTTTGGAGGTTTAGGAGAAAAAGTAAGGCTAAGCACTCCTTGAATTGTAAGAACTAAGAATTTTGGGAAGGGTGGCAAAAACAGGGCAGTCATCTGCCCCAGACATTCACTTGCCTCAATTTTCTGGGACCCTGACAACCACATACTAGAAATAAAGCAGCGGTCCGATGACTTGATGGGAAGTCATCCTAGGGAAAGCCAAGTAACTTGTCTCAGCTGTATCACCATCTGGGAAGGATGTCATTATGAGATAGTTTATTAGGTGCTGGAGCCAAAACATGAAGGAAATATCACAAGAAACATTAACTTAGAAAATGGAAAGCTTCCCAAGAATCCAGAGCATTTGCTTGTAATTTGGAGTGCTGTTTTCTACCTTTGGAACTAGAATAAGGCAAACTAATAATAATAATAGTAATACTGACACTTAGTAAAATCTTGAGAGCCTATATTTTGCTATTGTGCTAAGCACTTTCCATATATTATCTCTTCCCTTTTAATCCTCACATCAACCATGTGAGATATTATCTCCATTTTACAGATAAGGAAATTGAGTAATTTAATAATTAATAGCTGATTAATAGTAGTAATAGTTACAATGATAACAGCAATAACAATAATCAACACTATTTTAAGGATATAAGTTACCCAATTTAATCTCAATAACAAGTCAATAATATAGGTTCTAGAATTAGAAACTTTACACAAGAGGAAACTGAGGCACAGAGAAGTTAAATAAATTTCCCAAGGGTACTCAGCAAATAAATGGTAGAGCTGGCATATGGATGCAGAAATTAGTTTCATAATCAAGGCCACTAAGCATTATGCATCTCCCAAGAAGCAAAGTATAAATAAATGTAGATATAGTTAATCAAAACCCACCTCATAACAATAGCTTCTCATTTCACTGATAGAACTCAGGTGGTATTAGGATGAATAAAATAGTGTACTCCTGGTTGCTAAAGCTCTCTAAGCATGACATAAACAAATCAGCTAGAGAGACCAACCCTTTCCGATTTGCCCAGTACATTCCCAGTTTTTAGCACTGACAGTCCCCACATCCCAGGAAATCCTTCAGTTCTGGATAAACTGGGACAGTTGGTAATAGTAATGTAGACCATAAACATTGCTTAACTGGTACCCTAACCCCTCCACCCTCCAATATCAATTTCGACTGGATGTTACCAAGAAGAGAAATAAGACATCCATCATTGGAAGCCTAGCAAATATACCCTATCCTAAGGATCCTGTTATAACGCTTAGCAACTTTGTGGTTTTCAATATCCCCAACTTTTATGCCTAAGAAAGACTCAATAAACCTGAACTGAGATTAAGGAATTCATAGCCACTAAGAAATAAGTATACCACATGCACCATTTAATTCTTTCTGAATTTTTTCCCTTCTCTATCATACTATGTGAAAGCCAGTCCTATCTTGTCTGGGCAGACAGCCTAGGTCCTAAAGGCTGTGACCTTCACTAAGAATTCGGGCTGAGAGTCAACAAGGGCCTTCTGCCAGGGTACCCAGAGAGTGACCTTTTGTTCTGGATAGTCTGTGAGAAAAGCTTCTCCAACTAAATTAATTGGTGTGTTTGAGAAAGCCAGTCCTAGCAGCAAATGTTGGAAAACACAAAGACAGTGGCACATCTATACCTGGTGAGGTTTGGCAGGTAATAGGACCCATATATTTAACAATATCAGTAATCACTCTTAGTAAACAGAGCCCTACAATCCTGAAAAGAAAATTGAAATGACTTTACAGCACTACATGAAAAATCCATATTATACTAAAAGCAAACAACCTGCTCATTTGCATTCACACATTCTCACAGTAAGCATTTTTGCCTGTTATATGCTGACTATGCTCTAGAAGCTTGAAAGGGGTAAAAGTCATTAAGATAAAAATATGAAGCAAAATGTGCTAAAAGTACTATGGACAAAGTGCCATGAGATTGAGATGAACTCGGACGTGGAAGCCTTGAAGTCAGGACTGAGTGTGCTAAGGAGACTAGGAAAAGGAGAGCCTTGCAGACAGAGCAAATGTCATATGCAAAGGTGAGAAGTCCACATGGACATGGTGTTCTAGAGCAATCTCTAACAATTTTCTGTGGATGGGGCATAGCGTGGGAAAGAGGGGCTAGAGGTAAGACTGGCAAAACACATAGCTTTGGACACTATTTGGATAGCAGGCTTTCACATTTGTGTTATGAATGCAATAAGCATATAGTACTAATTTTATTAATGATGATACTAATAAGTAATTAGTTGAGCACTTACTATGTTCCAGGCACTTTGCTACAAGCTTGACTTGGATTTTCTCTGGTTAGCATAATGTATTACTATGAAAAGTAAACATGTTATCCAGAATAATAAAAAATAAAAAAGTAGTGAGAAGAGTGGCGATGTTTTACATTCTTGCAAATTTGTTTGCTTCCCAGCTTTATTGAGATATAATTGACATATAACTTTTTGTAAGTTTGAGGTGTACAATGTGATGACTTTATACACATGTGTATTGTGAAATGATTGCCACAATAAGGTTAATCAACACATACATCACCTCACATAGTTACCTATTATTTATTTATTTTTTTGTGATGAGAACTTTTAGCAGCTTTCAAGTATACAATACAGTATTGTTAACTATAGTCACCACGCTTTGCATTAGATCCCCAGAACTTATTTATCTTATAACTGGGAGTTTGTACCCCTTGACTATTATCACCCATTATCTACCACTGCCCCCACCCCTGCCCCCAGTAACTACCAATCAAATCTCTGTTTCTATGAGTTTGGGTTTTTTGTTTTTTGTGTTTTTTTAGATTTTTTTATGTAAGTAAGATCAAACAGTATATTTTTCTCCATCTGATTTATTTCACTTAGCATAATTCCCTGAAAATTCATCAAGTTGTTGCAAATTGCAGGATTTCCTTCTTTCTCGTGGCTGAATAATATTCCTCTGTGTGTGTGTGTGTGTGTGTGTGTGTGTGTGTGTACACATACATACATACTACATTTTCTTTATTCATTCACCCATTTACAGACACATAGGCTATTTCTATGTCTTGGCTATTGTAAATAATGCTCCAATGAACATAAGGGTACAGATCTCTCTTCAGGATATTTCCTTTGGATTTATACTTAGAAGTGGAATAGCTAGATCATATGGTAGTTCTATTTTTAATTTTGTGAGGAACTCCTATACTGTTTTCCATGGCAGCTGTACCAATTTACATTCCCCCCAACAGCGTCTGCCCAAGTTGGGGAGCAAATTTGTACTTCCACTCAAATGATGAACATAGTCTCCAATTCTGCCCTACAGGAAGCATGGGCACAGATGCCCAGGAGCTGGAGAGCACATCCTAAGGACCACTTGGGCTGGAAGCCAAGCCAGCAACTGTGCCCAACTGTTGAGCATAGCCTCTGGCCTTGTATAACCAGTAAAACAATGTAAAACAATGACCCTGAGCAGCCTCAGAGCCCAGCTTGCAGTACCATCCAGCCACGGAGCCCATTCTACCATCCCACCCAGCAGCAGAGCCCAGCATGTGGCCTGCTGGTTTGATGGACACAGCCTGAAGCCTTGTCCAGACAGGGAGTCCATCAGTGACCCCTTCCAATCATGGAGCATAGCCTGTGGCCCTACCCAACCTGGGCATCTGGACAGCAACTCCGTCTGACTGGGGAGCCCAGACAACACACCCACCCTGTGCCCTCAGAGCAAAGGGAGTAACCATGTCTGACTAGAGACTCCACACCCAGCTGAAATAAAAGGATGCTTATTAGCATCGTAAAAACATGAACGTGCAAAACTCATCAGTAAAGATAAATATATAAGGTCAGATTTTCTAATATTGTAATAGTGGTATGTAAATCACAACTCTAGATTAAAAATTTAAAAAACAAACGTGTTAAAAATAACCATAACTACAATAATTTATTATTGGATACACAATATAAAAAAGATGTAAATTATAACATCAATAACCTAAAATGTGAGGGGCGGCGAGAAGTAAAAGGTTCTGGGTGCTATTGAAGTTATCAGCTTAAAATAAGATGTTGTGAGATATTTTGTGTAAGTCTCATGGTGACCACAGAAAAAACCCTGTGGTAGAAACAAGAAAGATTATGATAAAGGAGTTGGAACATACAGCCACAGAAGGTCATCAATGCACAAAGAAAGACAGCAAGAGAGGCAGCAGAAAACAAAGGATCTACAAAACAGTTAACGAAATGGCAATAGTATTAAGTCCCTACCTATCAATAATTTAAACATAAATGGATTAAATTCTCCAAACTTGCAAATTTCTTAATGTCTGGCTTAAATATAGCTCGTTCTAATATCTGTATCTGCATTACATACATGATATGCTGTTTTTGGTTGAAGTCTATCTACTTGTTATGTATTGAGCTCTTTGCTGGACAGCAGAAATATGATGAACAAAACAAATGTGATCCCTCTATTCATAGAGTCTACAGCCTATGGAGGGATGCAGTCTATCAACCATGGTTACACCAATAACTTCCTAACTGCTCCTGCAATAACAGCTATAAATGAGGAACAGAGGATGCAGTGAGAGTACCTGACCAGGGAGACTGATCTAGGGTAAGGAATCTGGGATTAGGTGATTTGACGATATAACCACATTACAGCCTTCAGAAAAAAAGAAATGCACATTTTCATATCTTCATTTAAAATTGTTCATTTTAAAAAATAAAATTCATTATTAGCAAACTCACATTGAAGCAATCAGCTAGACAGATGGAAACTTTGCATTCAGAGCAGATTCATGTCTTCCTATCAGCTAGCAATTAGACATGTGAAAGCATATTCTTAAACCATAATGTGTCAAAGATTTGCAGTTTTTAAAGCAATACTGTCAAGCTGCAAAACTTATGAAATTATCCACTTTTTTTTTATTACTGCCTTTGATTTATATGTTCCCAAAAGCAAGGCTTGGAAATCTTCCCATTTTGTTATTGAAGTCACTAGAGAAAATTGAAAACATAACATTTTTTTTAACCTTCTTAAAATTGTATTAGAGTCTTTAAGGGGATCAAATTTTATTAATTTATTCTCTTTGGTGTACCGAATATCCTGCTTTCTTAGTAGCAATAACGACAATAAAAAGACTATTTTAGGAATCTGGAAATGTCTAGTCAACTCTTCTTTTGAATTTTGAACCAGGAGCTAGAGATAAATGAGCAGCCCTATAATGTTAGACCGGCAAGCACAGTGCAAACTGTTGGTTTAAATTAGCCTCTGCTACTTCCTCTCTCAAATCCAGACCTAGAAGCTACATACAGAATTTCAGAGCATCACTATAACTCAACTGAGCACTAGGAAGATTCCAGCCTGCCCCTGTAGGGCAAGGAGCTCTGACCTGGTAGACAGAAGCAGAGCAGATGAGGGAGGCCTGAGGACAGGCAGATCCCAAAAAGCCAAGTGGAATCTGAGTCAAGCGAGTCCTGTGACTCTTGGTTCACTCCTTTGTCGTCTCCTCCTCCTTGGCCTCTGGAAAGGGGGCTAGTGGAAGAGGAGAGAAAGGACTAAGGAAAGAACTTGGAAAAAGGGAGAACACATTCACTTCTTCCAAATAGAATGGGACTTAAAATCAGGGTCCAGGAATAAATAGCTTCTCTTCTTTGTTACCTTCATAATTTCTTTCTGCTGGGGCCGGCACTAGAAACAGAGGCATGTAAAAGGCGCTCTCCTCCGCACCTTCAGCTAACCCATTAACTCCGGCTTGAAAACCTGACATGTTCCTATGAAATCTAGACTTCCAGTCTTCTCTGAAATCGATCCTAGAAATGATTTACAAATAATGAGGTTTCGACACGGTACGAGGTGAAGAGCTTTGTAATCAGAGACCCACCCCTCCCCCAACACA
Source organism: Delphinapterus leucas (assembly GCF_059928025.1). NCBI lineage: Eukaryota > Metazoa > Chordata > Mammalia > Artiodactyla > Monodontidae > Delphinapterus > Delphinapterus leucas. The sequence goes on from NC_143139.1 coordinate 71,473,503, forward strand.
CTCCCCCAAATGATATAACCTTTGGTGAATTAACTTTCTGAAACACAATTTCCTCTATATAATTGGGTAAAGTAATATGAGCTCAAGTCTTTTTAAAAAAACTCAAATGAGAGAATACGTGCACATGCAGTATTTAAATAAATCACTATTCAAATAAATATTCAATTATTTCTTATTGATTACAACTTTATTTGAAGGTCGGTAAGAGGTATAATGTCATTGATGGTATACAGAATGCACTTTATTCAGTTTTTCAGAATTTTCAGTAAAGTTCCTAGGGATGTGTACTCTTAAAGATATTTCTAATTTAACACCTCCTACCCTCCCTCCCTCCCTTCATCCTTCCTTCTTCCCTTTCTTCCTTGCCTCCATTCTTTCTTCCTTTATATCTTTCTTTTGGGGGGATCGGGTCCAAAGAGTATGCCCTTTTTTGTATTAAATGACGTGTATAATTTTAGAACTCCCTTGGGTGTAGGATTCTTTGTACTATCTATAAAGACTTTAGTGCTTTATTTTAAAAATGCCCAGTTAAAACCTGATTCATCGTAATTCAGCCTTAACATCAGAATTGGAAATGCATGAGTAGTCCCATGCACTTGTAATTTAATAGTTACCTAAGTTACTAATAGCGCTCTGAACTTAGGGCTATTTACTGTCCAACACTGATTTTTATTATACTCCATATATCACTGCAAGGGAGGCAAATATCTTACAAAGTAAAAAACAAAAAAAAACCCCTCAACTCTGAGATTCTAAGATAATTACTGTAGTAAGTGTTTTAGTTTCTACACACACAGAGACAAAATTCAGTGCTTTTCATTATTTGACTTAATTTGTCATTCTTAAATTTTTTGGCTTCCTTTAAAATATAACCATATGGGGGGCTTCCCTGGTGGCGCAGTGGTTGAGAGTCTGCCTGCCGATGCAGGGGACGCGGGTTCGTGCCCTGGTCTGGGAGGATCCCACATGCCGCGGAGCAACTGGGCCCGTGAGCCATGGCCGCTGAGCCTGTGCGTCCGGAGCCTGTGCTCCGCAACGGGAGAGCCCACAACAGTGAGAAGCCCGCATACCACACACACAAACACACACACAAAAAATATATATATATATATAAACCATATGACTTTAACACACTACCAGTTTATTACAACTTTCATAAGTTCACTAGTGTACTTTAATTGCTCCCTCCTCCCTCTCTTCCTTTTTTCCTCCCTTTCTTCCTTCCTTCTTTCTTTCCTTTTTTCCTACCTTTCTTCCCTTCTCCTTTGTTTTGAATCTTAGTCTACACATTTTCCTCAAACAAATGTTTGCCACACTGTGTTAAATATATAAAACAATAGCAAAAAAGAAATAGTGGACCTATGAAGATAACAAGTCAGTATAGGCCTAGGCGGAAAAGGAGAATGTATTTCTCCATTTTGCCTTAAATACATGCTCCATTTTTATTTTACTTACATAGAAATCAATGAATCTATCCATATATGACCATATAGTGAGTCCATCCTCAGGAGGGAAAAAAATACTCATTTTTCAATTTTAAGTTTTAATCTGTAGAGCCCAGTACGCCACTTATTTATCTGTGGTACATCTATATAGACTAAGAAAATTGCTCCCAGAAAAAAAAATACTGGTTTACCACGTGAAGGATATGTTAGGATATCTTTTTTTTTTTTTTAATAAATTTATTTATTTTTGGCTGTGTTGGGTCTTCGTTGCTGCACAAGGGTTTTCTCTAGTTTCAGCGAGCGGGGGCTATTCTTCGTTGTGATACACGGGCTTCTCATTGGGTTGGCTTCTCTTTGTTGTGGAGCACGGGCTCTAGGCGCATGGGCTTCACTAGTTGTGACACGTGGGCTCAGTAGTTGTGGCAGACGGGCTTAGTTGCTCCACGGAATGTGGGACCTTCTCGGACCAGGGATTGAACACGTGTCCCCTGCATTGCCAGGCAGATTCTTAACCACTGCGCCACCAGGGAAGTCCCATTAGGATATCTTTTGAAGCTGTGGTGGTAGGGGAGTTCTGCTGTTGTGTTTACTCAGAAAATACTTTTATCTCAGTTACCAAGATAAATTTCAGCACATGTAGCACCAGGTAGTACATTCAATATGGTCACACAGCTTTGTAACAACACTTCCCATGCTCTTCCACTCCCATACCAGAAAAAGGCAGACATTTCCAGATTGTGGTTGCACAACACAGCTGTAGTGGGAGGGCCTCGGCAAATAACTGGTCTGGATATTCTGGCCCCATAACTTATCTTCTGTTATCATTGTTATGCTCCTAACATAAGTCATAGTTTGGGCAATAGCTCTGCCAAATTCTTTGGGGGTTTATTTGGTTTTAAATATTTTAAAAAGCTCTTAGTAATATTGTCTAACTCTCATATATGGTTGTAAAAAAATTTGTTCGTAGATGTTAAAAAATCTCGTGTACTGGGAAATATTTCAGTGGAGTAGCATGATATGTTTATTTAACTTAAATTCAATTATATGTGTGCGGAGGGCAGAGAGAGAGAGAGAGGACGGGATCAGTTGATTTTGTCCTCTGTCCACAGGGTGAATTTTTGGCTCTGAGTGAGCATGAAATGGAAGACATGAATCTGCTGTTTGCCTGGTTATCTCAGTTCCCTACCACCTGAGTGTATCTTGCTGTGGTAAGTGTAATCCTCATTTTAAAACACACAGTAAGTATTTTTTTCTGCGACATGGTCTTTAAATGCCTTACATGCAAGCCAGCTGTCATCTGGTAATTAACCAAAAAAACCAGAATTCTGTACTAACACTGGAGAAGAAATTGTGTTGGACTTGACTAATTCCCACATGAGATGCTACTATGCTGTGAATCCATCATTAGTAGTTGGAACCATAATTTAGCTAGTGTCATCAACAATTTTTTGATGCAAATTAGGAGAAAATTATAGTGTGAGTGGGAAAAAGAACCTTGTTACTAAGATGCTGTTAAATAGTTTGGTTTCCATTTTATAATTAAAGTAAGATGCTGAAGACGTTTTTAAGCTGAGACCGGGCTCTCATGCAAATCTGAGATTGCTGGAATCTGAATCAAGAAGGCCATAGGTTTGCTTAGTGAAAGTGCTAAAAATGAGTGAATGCTTAATAAATGCTATGGCTACTTGTAGAAACTGAGTCTTAAGTTAATAAAAACAGTATTATCTGATTGGACAAAGTAAACAGGCAACTTGATTTCTTTTTCTTTTTTTCTCTTTTGCATTTTGTTATTCTTAATTAATGATGCCCATATTATTATACATTGGAATATAAGTATAAAGGTTTAGTTTACATATCATAAATTGAGAAAAAAAATTCACCAAAGTTTTTTTTCAAACTAGCCCCTCATCATTTATTGTTGAACAAAACTTATTTAGATATACTAGTTACTTAATGCAGAATGAAGAGGGGTTACATTTTTAAAAATATAATAATAGCAGTAGTAGTAAACATCAATTGAATACTTTGTATGTGATTGGCATGGTGATAAGTGCTTTCCTTACATTATGTAACAATCTTCAGAGCATGTTTATGTAATTATTATTATTATTATTATTATTATTATTATTGGCCACAGTTTACCAATGAGAAAGTTGAGGGGTAGAGAACTTTGCTAATTTTTCCAAGAATCACAAAGAGTGTTAGAGCCAGTTCTTAATCTCTCTAATCTCAAAGCCCATTTAATAAGCTACTATACCATTCTGACACACACAAGGACATTAGAAACAGACCCAAAAACAATTTAGAAAAATTAAAGGATGGATGCTCATTAAATTAGAAGTGGATATGCTTCATTAAAAATCCTTGTAAGTCATTACTTTTTTGTATATTCTTTTCATTCTTTCATTCTTAAACTTTGTCTCACATTCCTTCTGCGCTGCTGCCTTAGAAATTAATGTGGTCAGCTTTTCGGTGTTGACTCCCTCTTTTGTGGTTGTTATTGTTAGGAATGGTGCGTGTCAGTCTCCTTTGCCTCACAATGAGACACCGGACTTGCATGGCAAGAATGCAGAGGCAGTGCCAGGAGGGGCAGCAGGAGGTGGTGGCAGTCCAGTACCACTTATGTTTGACTCCATTAGTGGTCAAGTTTACTTGTTCCCAGAATAATGAAGCTGTAATTGTGAACTTAACTACCAGGCTGGTACTCACTTCTTCTTCTTCACAGTTAAAAGAGTTGTTTATACTCCCAGCCTCCACCACTGTACCAGTTTTTCATTTGGGGCACTCCATTCTCCCTTCTGACCCACCACACTTTGAAACTTCTTTGCCAAGGTCATAAATCATCATTTTGTTGCTAAATCAAATGACTATTTTACATTCTTTTTGTAGTTGCCTTAGCACCATCATTAGTCACAACTGACCATTTCCAACCTCTTGAATATACTCTTCTGTTGGTTTCTTTAGCACCATAATTTCCTATCACCTTCCTGGACATTTTTCTGTTTTCCTATGTCCATTTTATAATGTGTGGATTACATGACTGCAGTGGACATTTTTAGCCATTCAATCTGGCCACAGAGGTTGAATTAGGGATTCCACATGACCCAAATCAGGTCAAATAGAGCCAAGGAGATTCTTTCCTAGAACTTCTGTTGAAGCCATCAAGGAAGAATTATGTTCTTTCTACTGGGATTGCTGGTGGTGAGAATGATGTTAAGTACAGTGTTGCTAGAGGTCAGAAAAATGAGGCCATTACTGTGGAAGCAGATAAATACTAAGTCCTGAGTAATTCATTTAAGTCCTGGATCCAGATGGGTCTGAAATCTTAAGTATACTTATGGATTTTTCCATAACATGAGGCAATACATTTCCTTGATTATATGGGTGAGATACTGTGTCATTTGTAAATGAAAGGGTCTTTCATGATAAGATATTCCCCTCCCATCTACCCATCCATTCCCACTGAACTCTAGACTCCATAAATATAATTTTGTATTAGAAATCTCATTTTAGATGTCTTACAGGCCCCATACACTCAACATGCTCACTTCTATCCACCTAGTATCCCAACCAGAAGCTTGAGCATGATCTTTGACTCTTTCCTCTCCCTTAGTCACAGTGCCCCATATCCAAATCGATCACCCAGTCCTATTTACCTACTTTATTCCATCTAATTCTCCTCATCTTCAGGGCCCCAACATAGGGTACACCACTATCTCTTGCCTAAATTACTTTAAGTTTCCTAAGTGATTTGCTTGCCTCCAGTCCATTTTTTGCCTTGCATTCACGGTGATGTGTGTCCAAAGGGCAAATATAATTATAATCTTCTGTTTAAGACTATATATGGCTCTCCTCTGCTCACAGAGTACTATGAACCTAAACACTTCACCATGGCTCACATCATGATCTGGTCCCTGCTTACCTCTTCAGCCTCAGCTTCTGTTAGTCCCTCCACCCACGCAAACTTCTCACACACGGAACTACGCTTAACCCCAAAGGGCCATGCTCTCTCTGGACTTGTGGAATGCCACGCTCTTTCCTTTGCTTTAGAACACTCTTCTCCACTGCTGTGCCTGGTACAATTCTATGTACCCAGAGTAAAACTTCTATCAGACACTGCACTCCTCTAAGACAACTTCCAAGTCTGAGTTAAATGCCCTTATTTGTGCTCCTTGAGCTACTCAACCACATTCACCTACTGTAATGTTTAATTGCCTATTTACGTTATCATTGCCAATTTATATCACTCAGCCTGAAGGAAAACCGCTCGAGAGCAAGGGTCTCAGTGCCTTCAGCAGCGCTGCTTCATAACTACTTGTGTAAATGAATGAATGAACAGTGATTAAACAATCAGTCATGCCATAGAATTGACAGAGATTGAGTTTTCCACATATATAATTGTATAAGCCTCTCTCCAGTATATTCTAAGCAGCTTAGGCCGGAACAAAAGTTTAAAAAATGGGGTCTTTGGATACAGGAATTTCAGATCTTACTTGAAATATTTCTCTTCCCAAACTCGTTTGATTGACGTTACACTTAAAATTAGGCAAAGGTTTATATCAGGGAAAATGAGGGCATGCCCTTAATTTTCCAAATCCATTTTCTTGTTGAAACATAGACCTTTTGACCCCAGTTTACATATTCATTTTTAAACTTAAAATAATAAAATTATACAACAGATAGGTTGATAGTTCATGAAGGAAATTATGCTGCTGTGTGATAACTGACTGAGTGCTTTACACAAAACATCACAGCTGAGAGGCTGCCCTGACAAGCCCAATGCCTCAAGTAAGAGATGCCTGAGGGCGGGAGGACACAAAGCAAGAGAAATAAAGGACACTCTGAAGAGAACCCAGTTCTCAAGTCCCCAGCCCTTCTGACACACACACACACACACACACACACACAAACACACACACACACAGCCTGTTTCTAACCGATTACTTGTTGGTTACCAAGTATGAATTCAGATTTCAGTGATTTGGGTTTCTTGGCCCCTAAAGAAACAATCATTTGAATCTTAAAAACCTGTCAAGGAAATTTCCTATTCTTTTTTCCTAATTTCTTATTAAGGAAAACAAAGCACCAAACATAAGGAACAGAAAATTCAACAAAAAGTTGGCGAGATGCAAAAGTTCCCAACAGGCTTCCTTGAATATACTTTTCCTCTCCTCCAATCTGATCATCGCAAAGATGTCAGAGCAATATTGCAAAATTCAAAACTGATCAGATTCTGCTTCAAACTCTTCAACATCTGCCCATTACCTTTCAGATAAAGCCCCTAATCTACAAAATGCCTCTCTTTCTCACCACATGCTGGTCCATGTAGACAGCCCTTCACTTCCTTGAAGGCACCATGTTCTTCTCTGTCGCAGGCTTTTGCACATGCTCTTCTTTCTGCCTGAAACGCCTTGATACTCACTCCTCTACTTGCTTAATTAAATATTACCCACCTATCAGTTCAAATCTCACTTTCTCAAAGAAGTCTTCTCTGAGTTATCAGAGTGGGTTAAGTTACTCTTACCTTTGACACCTCCTTTCGATGACCTTATTGGAATTACTTATCACCCTTATCAAATTCCATGTTAGATTATAAACTCCATGAAGACAAAGACTGTGTCTGATCATTTTCTTTGAAGCTCTGTTACTTCTCACAGTATCTAACAGCTACTGGTGGTTCATAAATGTTTGTTGAATGAATAAGTATTAATTCGGGGGAAAGAGATTAGATGTGTATGTAATTCACAGATCAGGGAAGGTCTCTCAGTAAGGCTTTGTTGTCAGTTGCTTTGGTAGGAACCAGTTCTAATCAGGGCCAATTTCTTAAGCTGTGTTCCACAGCATCTTGTCTCATGGCTTATTAAAAATTTGCTTAAATTTTAATACATATATGGATATACTTAATCAGCTTTTCCTCCATGTTACTAAATATCCTTCTGCTACCAAAATGTATGCATGGACAACTTTGAGATCATATAAAATTACTAATCCTGGGTGCTGAAAATCTTTTATAATTGTGGTCACTTAGCCCAACTGAGAGGTGTGCCAGTCCTCCTATATTTTATCAGCATTTTTTACAACAGTTAAAATCTTCCTGCGAATTTCCCACCCCATCATTCTCTGCAATATCTCTAGTTTCTGATAGCATGTAGCCTCAAATAGGTTTCAGTGATCACTTGAAAACTAGCCTCACCAGAGCAGTCTAGACAAAATTTTGTTTCTGCAGGTAGATCAAGGTAGTAGCCCTTAGTCAGCTATCTCCTGCCCTCCTACATACCCTCTTTTCTTCTAGGAAAGAATCCAGTTTCTTAAGAAGTTGCAGATCTGGTTGGATTAATTCCCAATTTCCAACCTAATTCTTATACTTTCAATTTTTGAAAACTACTTACATAGTTTAAAAGGTGAAATAGTTATGTAACGTTTATAAAGAAAATCAGTTTATTTATTTCCTACAGCTTAACTCTTTATTTTTTCTTTAAATTTATCTAACTTCTCCTTTTAATTTTTTATTTCTACTCCTCAATTTTTAATTTTCAAGGCTAGCTTTTTTCTCTGAATCTTTCCTACTGCTTCCTGCTCTTATAATGCAATTTAATTTCTCTTCGATTATAATTTCTACAAAGAGTCTGTTCCTTTCACTGTCTGTTTCAGTTTTTCTTTTTTTTTTATCATTTTGATTTCTGCCTTTCATTTTAGAGGATTTTCTCTCAAGCTTGGTGATTGTTGGCTGTCCATTTATCTTTAAAAGAGGCTAAAATACTAATTGGATGTTCAGTGAATGAAAACAGGCTTTTCTACTTCTGGGCTTCACCATAGTGTGATCTGGCTGGGCTGTTTCATTGGACAACCAGTATCGAAGACTGTCAATATCTACAGATTCCTTTTCTGAGACTGGGCAGTTTTCCAGAGAGGAATTCTGTAATGTAATTCTGAAGGGAATGAGACTGGCTACCAGCTACTCATTCATAACTAAATGAGTCAAGGAGGCCCACCGTTTATATATAGCCTTTTACTTTACTCCCCTATATTTCTTGTGATGCCCTTGCCTTCGTCTTTATATGGTGTCCCTCATTTTCAGCTTTCTAGAAAATAAAATCTTATCTTCTACTGGGGTACACGGGGGAATTTCCTGACTGTGAGGAGCATGGGAGTGGATCTGGGGTTTGAACTACTGTTTACACAGATTTTTAAAAATAATTTCCCCTTTCAAGCCCCAGCTGTGCCCTACTCCACTTTAGGGTAACCAGTGTTTCCTATTCCTGAGTTTTGCTGGGCTTCTGCATTGTGACTAGCTTGCTTCAGAGGTTCCCACCCTTCTGGATGAAGCTTCAGCTTTCTCTAGTCTTTTAAATCAGTCATTAAAAGACTGATTAAGCTTCTAAAACATAGTTATCACCTTTCTCCTGTTTATTTTTTCCTTGTAGGTTTGTACCGTTTTTTAAATCCTTTTATGGTCATTTTAGTATGATTTTAAGAGAAAATACAGGAGTTTATGGTCAATCCACCGTATTTAATCAGAACTTTGTAATTTCATTCTTTTTTATTGAGATATAATTGACATATACTGTTATATTAGTCTCAGGTGTACAACACAATATTTGATATTTGTATATACTGCAAAATGATCACCACAATAAGCCTAATTAATATCCATCACCATACATAGTTATAATTTTTTTTCCTTAGGATGAGACCCTTTAAGGTTTACTCTCTTAACAACTGTCACATGTACATTACAGCATTATTAACTATGGTCACCCTGCTGTACATCACATCCCCATGACTTATTTATTTTATAACTGGAAGTTTGTACTTTTTGACCATATTTACCCATCTGTAACTTGATTCTTTTTTTTTTTTTTTTGTAACTTGATTCTTTATAAGAGAATTTGTTAGACTTATACCAATAAATTTACTTCATTCTGGGTATACCAACCTCCATTTGAAATATGATGATTCCAAAATGGCAATGAAAGTCAATCTCATAGTCATTTCCAAAATTTTCTTCTAAGTGATGATTTTCACAGGACCATCATAGCTTGTCCAGGTCAGAATATGCTTTTCAATATCATGTCTAAATCACTTGGAAACTCAAAAACACACTTATAACTAATTTATGAGTAAAAGAGACAGTCTCAAGGAAATAAAAAAAATTTAAATACATTGAATTAAATGAAAATGAGAGTACAACATATATTTTGTGGGACACTGTTAAAATAATGCTGAGAGGAACATTCATAGCACTAAATTCTTACAATGGAAAAAGAAAAATTTACAGACTAATGATCTAAGCTCCCATCTCAGGAAACTGGGGAAAACAAAAACACAGATAAGGAGAGACTACTGTACCCTGTTTCCAAATAAGGTCACATTCTGAGGTACAAGAGTTTAGGTCTTCAACATATAAATTTTGGAGAAATGCAATTCAGTCCACAACAGTGGGGAACTTCAACTTGTTTAAGAACATGTATAAAAAACCTACAGCTGAGCTTCCCTGGTGGCGCAGTGGTTAAGAGTCCGCCTGCCGATGCAGGGGACACGGGTTTGAGCCCTGGTCTGGGAAGATCCCACATGCCACGTAGCAACTGGGCCCGTGAGCCACAATTACTGAGCCTGTGCATCTGGAGCCTGTGCTCTGCAATAAGAGAGGCCGCGATAGTGAGAGGCCCGCACACCGCGATGAGAGTGGCCCCTGCTTGCCGCAACTAGAGAAAGCCCTCGCACAGAAACAAAGACGCAACACAGCCATAAATAATAAAAAAAATGTTAAGTGGAAAAACAGCATAAAAATTGGTCTTAAAAAAAAAAAACCTACAGCTATCATCATACTTAATCATGAAAAACTAAATGCTTTCCCTCTATGACTGGCAACAAAGCAAGGATGTTTACTCTCACCATTGCTATTCAACCTATTATTGGAAATTCTATCCAGTGCCATAAGCTAATAAAAGGAAGTGGTAGACATACAAATGAGAAATAAACTGTCCCTTTTTATAGATGGTATGATGATCTACATTAAAAAAACCACCAAAAACTAATAAATGAGTTCAGCAAGACTGTAGGGTATAATTATACTTCTATATACTAACAATGAACATGTGGAAGCTGAAATCTAAAATACAATACCTTTTGCAGTTGCTCAAAAAAAAAATGAAATACTTAGGTGTAAACCTAATATGACTTGTGTAGGATTTGTATGTTTAAAAAATACAAAATGAAAAATGTTAATGATAGAAATCAAAGAGGTCTAAATAAACAGAGATATACCATGTTTCCTGGATTGGAAGACTCAACATAATAAAGATGTCAATTTGTTACAGTTGCAATTTAATATAATTCTTATCCAGATCCCAGCATGATTTTTTATATATAGACAGGATGATTCTAAAATTAATATGGAAATGGAAAGAACTAGAATAGCTAAATCAATTTTGAAAAGGAAGAATAAAATGGGAAGACTCACTCTTCCCATTTCTTCTGTGAAAAACCATGTAGAAAGATGAAAAAACAAACTATAAACTGGCAGAAAATATTTGCAAACCACATATCTGACACAACACTCATACCCAGAATGTATAAAGAACTTTCAAACTCAACAATAAAAAACCAAACAGTCCAATTACAAAATAGGCTAAATACATGAAGAAACACTTCACCAAAGAAGATATATAGATGGCAAGTAAGCACACAAAAATGTTCACCATATCACTAATCATCATGGTAATGAAAATTAAGAACATGATCAGATACCATTACACATTTATGGAAACAGCTAAAATTAAAAATAGTGACAAAACCAACTTCTGGTGGGGATGAAGAGAAACCAAATCTCTAATACATTGCTGATAACAATGCAAAATGTTACAGTCACTCTGGAAATTGGTTTAGCAGTTTCCATTTAAAAAACTAAACATATGCTAATGATATGGCTCAGCAATTGCACTGCTGAGCATTGTATCCCAGAGAAATGAAAACTTAATGTTCACACAAAAACCTCTATGCAGTTGTTGATAGTAGTTTTATTTGCAATAGCCAAAAACTGGAAATAGCCAACATGTCCTATAGTTGATGATTGGCTAAACAAACTGTGGTATATTCATATCATGGATTAATACTCAGCAGTAAAAAGGAAAAAAATTCTTGATACGTGCAACAACCCGGATGGATCTCAAGGATGTTATACCAAACGATAAAAACCAATCTCAAAAATGCATGTACTGTATGATTCCACATATATAACATTCTTGAAATGATATAATTATAAAGATGGTGATTAAATTAGTGGTTTCGAGGGGTTAGGGATGATGGTAAGGAAGAGGGTAAGTATGATTCTAAAGGAGTAATATAAGTGAGATATTTATGGGATAAAATAGTTTTGTATTTTGATTTCAGTGGTGGTTAAATGAATCCAATGTGCAATTACAACAAAAAAACAAAACACTGTATACATGTTGTACCAATATCAATGATTTTGATATTGCATTATAGTTATGTAAAGTGTAACCGTGAAAAACTGGGTGAAGGATATCTGGCTCCTCTCTCTACTATCTTTGTAGCTTCATGTGAATTGATAATTATTTCAAAATAAAATGTTAAAAGTAATATATAAAAGCTGGGGAGGGGATAGGATGAGCACATTGGTAAAATAAAACTTTTAATAAATTAATAATTATTAATGCAGAGTGATGAATATGGGACATTTTTATAATTATTCTAATTTTGTGTATATTGGGAATTCTTTATAATGAAAAGTTAGAAAACAAAACCAGGGACTATGTCATATTTATTTGTGTATCCCCAGTGTTCAGCATAATGGTAGATGCTTAAAAATATTTACTAAATAACAAACTTCAAGAAAGTCAACTTTTCAGTCTTGCTTTCCTCCTTTACAAAATGAACCACATAGTATTTACCTCTCAGGGTCATTGTGCGGGTAAAAAGACAATAAATATGAGCATTTTACACATAAAAGTAATGAAAAAATCATCAGTGAGTTGTGGGGCCACTTCAAGCAACCTAATCTACATGTATTTGGAGTCTCTGAAGGAGAGGAGAGAGAAGAAAAGACAGAAAAATATTTGAGAATATAATGGCCTAAATTCTCTAAATTTGATGAAAACTATCAACCCACAGTTCAGAGAAGCTCAAACAAACCTGATGACAAGAAACATGAAGAAAACTACACCAGGGTGCATAGTAATCAAATATCTCAAAACCAGTGTTAAAGATCAAATTATAAAAGCAGCCAGAAAAAAAGTGACAGGTACATACAGAGGAACAAAAATAAGACTGATCGCATTGTTAGAAACAATGCAAGCAATAAGGCAAGATGAAATAGATAAAATGGATACACTTATAACTTAAAGTTTAGAAAATAAACTTAAAATTTAGCAAATATAACATAATCCAGTAATATATGAAGAAAAAATACAATATGAGCAAGTGGGATTTCTCTCAGCAATGCAATGTGGGTTCAACACATGAAAACTAGTCAATGTAATTCACCTATTAACAGGTTATAAAGAAAAAACTGATATAGTTGTCTGTATAGATACAGAAAAAGCATGTGACAAAATTCAAAAGCTCTTAGTAAACTAGAAGGCTAGAAAGCTCTTAGTAAACACGGAATAGAATAGAAAATCCTCAGTATGATAAAGAACATCTATGAGAAACCCACAACTAGCACCATACTTAATAATGAAACACTGAATATCTTCCTCCTCGACTGGGAAGAGCCAAACATGTCCCCTCTCTCCACTTTTTTCTACATTGCACTGGAAGACCTAGCCAGGAGAATAAACCCCCTTACCTGCAAAAATACCCATACAAATTGGAATAGAAGAATAAAACTGACTTTGTTTGCTGTAGGCATGTTTATGTAGAAAATCCTAAGGATTCTACAAAAAAGCAAGAAAAATTTATAAGTGAATTTAGCAAGATTGCAGATTCAAAGCAATTATACAAAATCAATTTTGTTTCTATATATTAGCAAGGCATAACTAGAAGATGACATTTGAAAAACAATACCAGTTAAAATAGAGACTTCCCTGGTGGTCCAGTGGTTAAGACTCTGCACTCCCAGTACAGGGGGCACAGTTTTGACCCCTGGTCAGGGAACTAAGATCCCACATGCTGCATGGCACAGCAAAAAAAAAAAAAAATTCTAATAAATAAATAATAAAATAAAAATTTGTCTTAAAAAAAAGTTTAAGCATAAAATATGAGATACTTAGGGACAGATTTAACAAAATATGTTCAAATTTTATGAACTAAAACTACAAAACATTGCTGAAATTAATTAAAGAAGATATAAATACATGAGGGATACTGAGTTTTTTCGAAGGGCTTTTAGTATTAAGACTTCAAATTTTTCCCATTATGACCTATAGAATCAATGCTATTCCAGTCAAAAACCCATCAGGATTTTTTTGGAGAATTTGACAAAGTTATTCTTAAATCCACATGGAAATGCTACATACATAGATTAGCCAAGGTGATTCATGATGAAAAGAGGATTTTTGATGAAAAGACAAAATCAAAAACTTATACTACTTGATTTCATGGCTTACCATGAAACTTTATAATCAAAACAGTGTGGTACTGGCATTAGGATCAATGTATAGATCAATGGAATAGAAGGAAGAGCAGGAATTTCAACAAAGGAGCTAGAGTAATTCAATGGGCAAAGGATAGTCTTTTCAACAAATAGTGCTGCAATAATTGGATATCTTATACAAATAAGAACTTTGGCCCTTATATCATATACACAAATTATCCTGAAAGGATTGTAGGCCTAAACATAGGAATTAAAACCAAAAATATTCTGGAAGAAAGGAGGAGAAAATCTTTGTGGCCTTAGGTTAAGCAAAAAAAATTTTTAGTTATATCACAAAATGCATGAACCATGGGGAAAAAACATGGTTAAATTGGACTTCATTAAAATTAAAACTTTTGCTTTTCTAAAGGCACTATTTAAAATATATGTGAAATATATAGCTGGAAAACATTTGTATCCTGATTATAAAGAAGCACAACTATAACTCAATAATTAGAAGACAAAAGTCTGAAAAAAATACACAAAGATTTTTAACAGACATTTCACAAAAAAATATATATATAAGTGACTAATAAGCACAGAAAAAATGTTCAACATCATTAGTCATCAGGAAAATGAAAATTAAAAGCACAATGAATACCGTTGTACTACAGTGGCTAAAATTAAAAGACTAGTAATATTAAATGTTGGCAAGGATATGGAACAACTGGAATGCCCATGTATTAGTGGAGGGAATGCAGAATGGTACAGTCACTTGGACAAAAGCAATCCTACTCCTATATATTGATCTAAGAGAGATGAAAACATAAGTGCACATATTAGCTGTATTCATATTAGCTGAAAATTGGAGACAATTCAAATGCCCAACAACTAGTGAATGGATAAACAAATTGTGATACAGCCATACTTTGGAATAACTATTAAGCCATAACTAGCAACTATATACTGATGCATGCAATAACGTGGAGGAAAAAGCATTATACTCAATTAAAGAAGCCACACATAAACACTACATGATATATATTTCCGTTCACTTGAAATTCTAGATTAAAAAAACTACATTAAAAAAAAAAAAGATCAGTGGTGTCCAGGGGCTGGAGGTTGAGAGATAGGATATACTGCAAAGAGGCATGAGGAAGCTTTTTCAGGAGATGGGAATGCTCTGTACCATGATGGTCATGGTGGTCCCATGACTGTATATAATTTTAAAATTCATCAAATTGTACAACAAGAATTGACACATTTTACTGCATTTAAATTATTCTTAAATTACAAATATATTTTAACTATATCATAATCAAGGTATAATGTAAATACACATACATATAATTTATATTTATACATCTGGTAGCAGAGGTAGGGTGGATAAAATTGAAAAAAGACTAAAGGATCAACTATACTTCAATTAAAAAAATAAAACAGACAAATATCCACTGAAAAAGAGAAAAAGAAAAAAAGACCAAAGGTAGAGAAGACATTAAGAAGTCAGGGTGATCCTGGTAGTCCTGAAGAAAGGCAGTTGTAGAGGGAATGGGAATGAAGAACATGAAATACATGTTAGAGATGTTTCAGAATTAGGACTGTTCCACAGAACTTGCTAGCCCCTTTTCTTTCTCTTTTTTTCTTCTGGTATAAATAAGAAATCCCTCACCTTAGTCTCAGGCACATTTGATCACGTTTGGTGGTACCAGTCACAAGGAATGTATGAGGAAGAAGGAGATTGGGGTATCCATGAGCTTAGCATAGCCATTCTCAGCTGAAAATAGTGGGAGATTAAGATTGCACAAAATAACCCATGTGCTTTTTTTCATTTTATGTCCACTTTCCCAACTCCCCACCCCAGGAAATTGTGACACAGTTTTGTGGAGAGAGATTGATTTGAAAACCTCCATACATAATTCTGATTCAGTCTCACTTTCTAACAACTTCAGTTTCCCTCTCCAGAACTTGAGTTGAGAACCATTGATTTAAAATTTGATAAGACATACCCAGGGAAGAGAGTAAGATCAGCTTTTAGATATGCTGAGTTTGCAGAGGCTGCAGAGAATTCTAGGGGGCATGTGTGACAAGAAATTGAGATTGAAGATATGAAGTTAAGGAAACTGGTTAGAGCTGAGGATGTTAAATTGAAATTTTTCAGTATGGGTTCGGTATTTTAAGCCATAGAAGTTGAAGAAATCCTCAGAGAGAGAGAAAAAAAAATAGATCTGAGGATTGAATTCAATAAATTAATCAGAAACAAAGGGCAAGAGGAAAAAGAAGAGTCAGCAAAAGAAACAAAGTAATAGTGATAAGAGAAGTAGGGGAGACTCAGAAAAGTGTGATAACATATTTAGTCAAAGATTGGAGCAAAAATATAAGCCAGAGAGGGTAAGAGTCACTTGTACTTATGTGATTTACCTGAAAAGAATTCCTCTAACAATCTGTCTTCTATGTTAAAGATGAAGGTGAAAGATCTTTGGAGGCTTTTAAAAACTACATATATTATCTGGATAGAGTCGAGTGTGTAATGGAGAAGAAGAATTAATGGCATTTTAAAAGATTTATACTGAGATATTTATGCACTCATTCTCATGTATGTAATTCATTTGCCAGAACATGACTGATCACTTTGCTTTCAAAGAGAAAAAGAGTAAAACCCTGACAGTTACATGTTCAGATGTCTCAATTTCAACTTCATTTTAATTGTAAAATGCTGTTATGTCATTTCTAAACCAGTTTATAAAGAATTACTTTGACATAATTATATAATGGCTTCTATCAATCATCGCTTTTGCAATTTTTCAATCCCAGACTTAACTTAAAGCACACTCAGTGGCCTGTGCAGCTAAATTGCCTTAAATAAAAGCCATGCTATCAAAAGTAAAGAAACTAGAAAACTTTTTAATCATGTGTATATATGTAGATTCCAAAGAGTTCCAATCATAATTCTTAGTCAAATGTATCAGCCTCAAATGATCTACATGGAGACACTGAAAGCAGTAATAAGTCAGTTCTGTCCAAGAAAGTTTATTTAACATCTATACAATGCCAGACACCCTACTTGATTTAAAAAGAAGGAAGGGGGCTTCCCTGGTGGCGCAGTGGTTGAGAGTCCACCTGCCGATGCAGGGGACGCGGGTTCGTGCCCCGGTCCGGGAGGATCCCACATGCCGCGGAGCAGCTGGGCCCGTGAGCCATGGCCGCTGGGCCTGCGCGTCCGGAGCCTGTGCTCCACAACGGGAGAGGCCGCGGCGGCGAGAGGCCTGCGTACCGAAAAAATAAATAAATAAATAAAAATAAAAAAATAAAAAGAAAGAAGGACATAGTCTCTTTCTTCAAGTATTTCACAAACTAGTGAGGGAGACAAACAGCTCCTCATCAGCTTCATCACTTGAAAGTTATTTATACGTTTTTATACTTACTTAGTTTTGTGAATTTCAAGCAATAAATATGTAATTTTAACTTTTTCAGTACCTCTAATTTAAGATGGCAAAAATTGAAAGAAACAACAACCACAAAAAAAGAAAAATGCATTGGCAAGAACAAAAATAAGTATAGCGGAAATGTAGATAAACTTTCAAATTCTGTTTTTTATAATTTGGTATCATTTATACTTCTGAAGATAATAAGGCTTAAAACTGTACTAAGACTTTTGGGATAGACTATTTTTCTTGAGATATTTTTCTGTACCCCATTTCTATCAGTCTAAGTTATGCTGCAGTATTAAAATCTTAGTGGCTTAACACATTAAATGTTATTTCTTATTGATACTACAAGTCCAACATGGGTCATCAGGGCTCTGTTGATTACAGTCACTCAAGAACCCAAGCTAATGGAGCCTCCTTCTTTTTTATTTTAGTTTTATTTTTCCAGGTTTATTGAGATATAATTGATATAAGATGTATTTAAGGTGTACATAATGGTGATTTGAAATACGTGTACACTGAGAAAGGATTCCCACCATCTAATAACACATTCATCACCTCACATATTTATCTTTTTTTTTTTTTTTTGGTGAGAATATTTAAGTTCTACTCTCTTAGCAGATTTCAATTATACAATATCATATTATCAACTATAGTCATCATGTTATACATTAGATCCTCAGACCTTGTTCATCTTACAGCTGAGTGTTTATACCCTTTTACTAACCTCTCCCTATTTCCCCCATCCCTAGCCCTTGGCAGTCATTTTTCTACTCTCTGTTTCTAAGAGTTGGACCTTTTTTAGAGGGGGGGTGGTATTCTGCATACATATAAGTGATATCATGCAGTACTGAAGCCTCCTTTTTGATACGTGTTTCCAAAGTTGACCAAATGGAGAGAAAAGGGAATGTAGTAAATTAAATGTGAACTCCTAAAGCCTTTATCAGTCACACTTTTTGGGGGATCCAATCGTCACACGGCCATGCCTATCAAAGGAAATGAGAATTGCAATCTTGCTGTGTTCCTGGAATGAGTAGAAAATCACTTTTCTCTTCTTCAGAAACAGCCATTAAGTGTGTGTTAGTTCTTCCCAGTTACTTCTCTGAAATCTTGGTGTATAGTTTTTCCATTTCATTTGGGGATAGTTTCTCTAAGCTATTCTCCATATTTCTGACTTTTTCAGTTGCATTTATCCCATTTGGGGGGCTGTTGCTAGAATGTGTTTCATCATTATGATGCTTTTATTGGTCTTCAATTCCTGAATTTTATAAGAAGGCTTTTCATTCCTTTCCATGCTCTATTGAGTACTTCTTTGTACACTTATATAACTGTTTTGAACTTTTTAATTTCTTTTTTTAATCATCCTCTACAATTTTACTAAGTAGAATCATGTAATTTAATTTCTTTGTGTGTTTTTCAGCTGCCTTTTGCTCATGTTTCTTTTTCTTGCTTGCTTCCAGTCTATTTTTTTCCCCTCTTTTTTTTATTTTTTCAGGCATAGGTCCCAGGATGATGTCTTTTCTGAATATTACTGAGCT
Source organism: Delphinapterus leucas (assembly GCF_059928025.1). Lineage (NCBI taxonomy): Eukaryota > Metazoa > Chordata > Mammalia > Artiodactyla > Monodontidae > Delphinapterus > Delphinapterus leucas. The sequence goes on from NC_143139.1 coordinate 71,492,449, forward strand.
TTAAATGGTGGTAAATACCTGCTGCTGAAGTTGGATTTATTTCACACTCTGCTCTCTTCAAGTTATTTTCTTTACCCAAGGAACAAATGTCTCCTTACATTGCAAAGTGCAGCAACTTTGCCTTAATAGTCTTTAAGTTCTTCTATCTTCCTTTCCATTGACTTATCCCTTACCTTTGGCAGAGAAGCTAAGTCATGGACAATAGAAATGACATAAGCACCACCATGAATTTTCCTTATGTGTGCCCTGTTTCACAATTCTGGGCTGTCAAAATCAGTCTAACTGGGCCTTCTAATAAAAAAGTTATTGTATATGTCCTTTAGAATGTGACAATTTGGGGGGGGGATTTATTTCTGGCTCAAAATCCAAAAACAGCATGTGTTGGAACTAAGCATGTTCTCTTCTCTCAGTCTGGGTGTGCTCCATAATCTAGCTTAGGAGTCACAGCAATCTCTTCATCATAATGAATATTCTATTTTTACTTGTCTTTTTTTTTGTTATTTTTGATGGGGTTTGAGGTTGAAGGGTGGAGTAAAAATGCCTTTAATACATGGCCTTAGTTAGACATTTTCATTTTTTAAAAAATAAGTATTTATATGCTGTGTTCCTATTGAACATTGACCTCTTTGAAGTTATTCCTCATCATTTTATTTCCAGCACTGAACATAGTGGGCCCTCAACAAATGTTTTCGAATTGAGGTAAAGAGGGTTAAATTTTCAAATATTTTATTGTCTACTTTTGGTCATAAGGGGGAACCAATAAAATATGGAGATATAGCATATCTTAAGACATCATCATGACTGGAAAACCATACCAAACACCCTGTTGGTTTTGGAATAAGATCATCGTTTTTTGCACAGCAAAGCATCAGATTTATGTTGTAATTCAATTTCCAGTGCTTATAATAAATTGCTTTCACTTCTGGTAGGCAACTGGGAAAAAAGAATCATTCAGAAGTATACTATTCACTCCAATGTTAAGGAAAAGCCTATTACTTCAAGTCAATAGCTACAGGAATTCTATTCAGCATATATATCTATACCACAATCTTCAGCATTTCCAGTGATCATCAACCTACTTACCTTTACAGGTAGTTTAGACACACTGATGGCCAAACATGGAAGAGATGGGAGGGTTTCTATTTTGTCTGGTGTAATAATCAGTGTGATCCAGAGAAACAGAACCAATAGGATGTGTGTGTAGATAGATGGATGATAAATAGATATTTTAAGGAATTTTAGCTCATGTGATTGTAGGGGTGGGCAATTCTGAAATCTACAGGTAGGCCAGTGGTCTGGAGACTGAGGCAAGAGTTGATGATGCAATCTCGAGTCCAAGGGAAATCTATAGGCAGAACTCTCTCTTCCTTGGGCAACCTCAGTCTTTTTTTCTAAGACCTTCAACTGATTAAATGAGGCCCAACCCACATTATGGAGGGTAATCTGCTTTAGTCAAAGTCTACTGATTTAGATATTAATTTCATCTAAGAACTACCTTCACAGCAACACCTAGACTGATGTTTAACAAAACCTCATTACCATGACTACCAAATCAACACATAAAATTAACCAACTCACCTGCCATGCTTAGAAGAATTACAGATTAGCATCAATTGATCTGGCTTTCAGTTCAAGTGCTGCTGTGCTATTTTATACCACAAAACGTGTCCACAGGGGAGTGATGCAGAAGTCTCAAGCAGTAGTCTTTGTTGTGGTATCTAGATTTATTTAGCTTATTAAATATGTTATTGTAAAATGTTCTTGATAGCTTAAGGCATCCAAAAAGTAGCACATTTATAGAAAATGCAACATCATTATTGGAGCTGAGCCTCCGTCCTCCCTACTCCCCCACTTCACATGATGGATAATTTGGAACTCACTCATGTATATGTTTTGTCTAAATTTTGAGATTTATAATGTTTTATAATCAACCTGCAAAACGAGTCCTAATTTCACATGAGCTGAATGAGGACTAAAAATCAAGCAACAAATATTAGGATTATCCTTCCATTACACTCCCTTTGAAAAATGACTCCTTACTGCCACATGAAGGATTCTCTAAGCTTTAATACTGAGCAGAGATTTAAAAGGATTAACACGAACCACCTTCCAGTAAACACACAGAATGCATTTTAACATCTAGTATTTCATCTTTATTTGAGTAGTTTCAAATTGTAATGTTCTGGTCACGTAGAAAGACAGGCTGGTATTGTCCGTTAGTATTCCTGCTAAGTTATTCACAATCCCTCACTGACCTTTTTGCAGCAAGTTTTTCATATCTTTTGTTTCGGCTGCTGTTTTCTGTCTTGCTGACGTTAGTTAGTCAGATTTATTGTGCTCCGTGCTAGTCAGATTTATTGTGCTCCGTGCAGGGGTTCCCATGTCATTATTACTAATGCTTCTTCCTTTAGCAACCAGTATTTATAACTTCGCCACTTAGTTGCTTTGCCCAACTCTTTGAATTCCTAGGACTTACACCTCACTGGAATAGCACTTCTTATTGCCAAGGTACTTTGTAAACCACTTGACTCTATTTTCATGTATAACTATTTTTAGAGCAAACAGTGGAATTGAACAGACCTGTTCTTTGATTGTTTATTTTTGCCTAGACATTTATTTGGAAGATGTTCATTCTCTTTGGGCTTCCACAGATGACCCACTCGTTCATTCAACATCTTCTAGTGCACCAAATATGGACACGACCAGCCTGCTCACAGATGAAATAAAAGCTAACACTGTCTTATCATGAAAATAGCTGCAGTGTAGGTCTGTTAATATGTGACCTGTTTTTAGTTTTCTCTAACTATGTGAAATACTATCCCTGCCCTCCAATAAAAGGTGCTTCTCATTATAACTTTCAAATGAGTGGTGATAATAGGCACAGGCAAATATTAGATGGCTTTGTAACCTTTAAAAAAAAAGCTGTAATGACCGATAATGAGGATTATGCCATGGTACAGCTGGAATAGAATGTTACTGAGATAGCAAGATCAGAGGGACGTTGAAAACCTGCTTGCTCCAGTTCGTCTCCCCATTGACCTGTCTCAATGATTAAATCACCTAGATTCATATAACACTGTGGATAAGTTGACATCTTAAAAATACACATGCCTCTGGGCTTCCCTGGTGGCGCAGTAGTTGAGAGTCTGCCTGCCGATGCAGGGGACACAGTTCATGCCCCGGTCCGGGAAGATCCCACATGCCGCGGAGCAGCTGGGCCCGTGAGCCATGGCTGCTGAGCCTGAGCGTCCAGAGCCTGTGCTCCGCAATGGGAGAGGCCACAACAGTGAGAGGCCCGCGTACTGCAAAAAAAAAAAAAAAAAAATACACATTCCTCTAGGTGAAAAATGCCTCTAGGTGAAATATCACTTGCTCCTTAAAACTGTTTGAATTGTCTACTTCAATCATTTTATGGAACTTATTACATAATTTAAGGTTTTGTTATTTATCTGCATTATGTCTGTCTTATTCAGTTTGACTGTAAGGTCCTTTAGGGTGAAGTGAGTGTGTGAAGTTTTCTTTAATTTTTCTACAGTAGATAGCAAAGACTGTGTATGTTGTGGATGCTTAAAAAACTGCTGAATAAATGAAAATAGAAATGACTATATTAAAATTGATTAGCCTATCAGTTTAACTAGGGAAGGTATGTAAGATAAGCATAATATGATGGTGAAGAAAGATAGGTTGCTGCTACAAAAGTTAGTTTCCAAGCAAAGTGATAAAAATAATTGTTTGAGGTAGAACTTCCAGAATGACAGAGAAAACCTTGGCAAATCTCCTCTGTAAGAACAAAGAAAATACTAGCAAAAATTATCTAACTCAGCCATTTCAGAATCCTAGAAATTAACCAAAGGCATAGTTCAAAGTATAAAATGTTTATTTAAGAAAAGCTACTGGGTGAAGAAAATGAAAATACCATCTTAAAAAGATATATGCACCCCCATGTTCATTGCAGCATTATTTATAATAGCCAAGATATGGAAACAACCTAAGTGTCCACCATCGATGGATGAATAGATAAAAAAATATGGCATATATGTATGTGTATTTCAGCCTTTAAAGAAAGAACTATTGCCATTTGTGACAACATAAATAGATTTTGAGAGAATCATGCTAAGTGAAATAAGTCAGACAGAGAAAGACAAATATCATATGATCTCAGTTATATGTGGAAGTCTAAAAAACAAAAAAAAAAACAAAAAATCCCCAAGCTTATAGACACATAGAACAGATTGGTGGTTGCCGGGGGGGTGGGGGGGGGTTGGGGGGTAGGGTGGTGTGTGAAATGGGTGAAGGGAGTCAAAAGGTACAAACTTCCAGTTATAAAAAATAAATAAGTCCTGGAGATGTAATGTACAGCATGGTGACCATAGTTAATAACACTGTATATTTGAAAGTTGCTAAGAGAGTAGGTCTTAAAAGTTTTTATCACAGAAAAGAGATTTTTGTAACTATGTATGATGACAGACGTTAACTAGACTTACTGTGGTGATCATTTCTCAATATATACAAATATCTAATCATTGTGTCATACACCTGAAACTAATATAATATGTCAATTTTACCTCAATAAAAATTTGTTTGAAAGACTCATGGAGCTGAATATTAAATATCTGTGCATTTCATTGCATATATATAGTATGTATATGCATACATACTATATATATAGTGTTAATATAAAGAGAAGCTACTGAACTTTAGTAACAAATGCAGGATCTGTGTCATTTTGTTTTGAAGATACTCCTGTCCCTCCCCCTCCTTCCATAGCATGGCAGCTGCAGCAACTACCAGCCTCACAGCCACTGAGGGGACTGAATTGTTTTGGAGCTCTGCAAAAACCACATTCCCCAGAGTGTTGTCACTATTTGACTAGACTTGGAGCTTTCTGAAGAAGTCCCATTCTCAGGACCTTGTTGCTATTTAACTTGACTTGGAGTTCAGCTTGGTAGAAAAATGCTACATTCAGGTCATTATTAAAAACAAGTACAATTAGCTGCAGTAGTTGATAGTACAGCTGTCTAAGGCAGAAATACCAGTTGGGACAAATAAGAAGCTGGCCGGAAGTTTTGAGAGGAAGATCTAGGGAACGACCCAACCTTAAAGGGTTTGAAAAGCCCCAAGTATTCCTAAGGATCGGTAGGTCCACGCACATGTGTGCACATGCACAGAAAAACTGGAGAAAGACCCATTTACTTATTCATATCTGGCTGACTTTGGAGCCCTTTGCAAGCGGGAATGAAGGCTAATGAAGACGCATAAAGTGCCTGCACTTTGAAGCATGCTTCAGTACGCATGTAGATCCCCTTGGAAAGGGCAGAAGATTTGTTGGCTGAAGGAAAACTTCTGACAAACCACTGACTGACCACTAAGCTATGCTGACTCAGGAGTGAACCCTACAAATCCAGGCTTAAAGATACAAACAACAAAATAAATAGATAAAAAGCAAAGATTTCAGTGGCCACACACTGCAGGGAATACTCTACAGAATTAGCCATGGAAAGTCATTAAACAAACAGCAGCAGCAGCAACAATAAAACAGTAAAAACAAAATGGTCAGGGGTAGTGTCTGATTCCAGAGTTGCTACAATATACAGTTGATCCTTATTATTCTCAGATTCCATACTTGTGAATTTACCTACTCACTAAAATTTATTTGTAACACCAAAATAAGTATTCATGTTGCTTGCTTTTACAGTCATTCACATGAATGTGAGTGCACAGAGTAGCAAAAATGTAGTCACTCAACATGCATGTTTCCAGGTGAAGTCAAACAAGGTGGCCCTCTGCCTTCTTGTTTTAGCTCTCGTCAGAGGTGACCAAAGGATGAAGACAGTAGTGGGGCAGGCTCAGGCAAGTTATTAACATTCCTAAACCTCATTTCCTCTTTTGTGAAATAAAATAGTCTACCAGGATGAGTTGCTTTCAGGATTTAAGATTATAATCTATGTGATATATATGTGTAATAGTTACGTATTCATTAATGTAGTGTTTGCAGTGGGCTTATAGAGCATAACTACCATGAATAGAAAGAATCAACTGTATCATCTAAATTTCCCAGTTTTCAAAAAAAAATTACAAGACATGCAAATAAACAGGAAAGCTTAGCCAATACACAGAAAAATAAAATTAGTCAGTAGAAATTGTCCTTGAGGCAACCTAAATGTTACACTACAGGAAACCATGTTTTAAGGATTAAAGAAAAGTATGACAACTATATCTCACCAAATAGAGAAGATCAATAGAGACAGAAATTGTAGGAAAAAAGACAAATAGATATTATGGAGTTTAAAAATATGATAACTGAAATAAAAATTAACTAGAAGGGCTTAGTGACAGATTTCAGTAAACAGAAGAATGAACCAGTGAACTTGAAGTTAAAGAAATAATCAGTGAAAGAAGATAAATTAATAGAGATTATTCAGTCTGAAGAACAGAGAGAAAAATGAATGAAGAAAAATGAACAGAGCCTCAGAGACTTGTGGGTGTTTCAACATGTACGTAATGGGAGTCCCGGAAGGAAAGGAGTGAGAGAAAGGGTAAAAAACTTTTGAAGAAATAATATCTGAGAACTTCCCAAATTGATGGAAAACAATGTACACATCTAACAAGCTCAATGAACTCTAAATAAAAAAAACCTCAAAGAAGTCCACATGCATACTCATCATAGTCATACTGTTGAATTATCAGTGACACAGAGAATATCTGGAAAGCAGTAAGAGAAAAAAGTGACTCAACAAATACGTGGGATCCTCAGTAAGATTAATAGCTGATTTCTCGTCAAAACCATGAGGACCAAAAGGTGGGATGACATATTCAAAGTCCTGAAAGGAAAAGACTGTCAACCAAGAATTCTACATCCAACAAAACTATCCTTCAAAAATGAAGGAGAAATTAAGACATTCTCCTATAAGCAAAAACTGAGAGAATTTGTTGCTAGTACACTGCGCTATAGAAAATTAAAAAGGAAACCTGTTAGTCTGAAAAGGAAGGACACTAGATGTTAACTCAAATCCACACAAAGAAACAAAAGCATCAGTAGAGGTATATACATAGGGAAATATTAACTGTTTTCTTCTCTTATTGATTTAAAAGACAACTGCATAAAATAATAATTATAAAACTTTGCTAATGGGCTTATATAAAAAATGTAATTTGTGTGACAGTAGTAATGCAAAGGAGGGGAAGGAGAAGAATTTAGATTGAGGCAAACTTTTAGTATAATACTGGAGTTAACTTAGACTTAATCTGAACTAGATTGTTTCAAATTAACATGCACTTTTTAATTCCTCAGAATAACCATTATGAAAATAACTTAAAGAGTGTAGTTTAAAAACAACAAAGGTAATAAAATAGTACACTAAAAAAATATGTTTAACAAAAAAAGAAGACAGCAGAGAAATGGAAGAACAAAAAAGACATGATGTATAAGAAAACAAACAGCAAAATGGCAGGTGTAAATCCTATCACATCAATAGTTACATTTAATGCAAATGAATTAAACACTTTAAATAAAAAAGTATAGATTATCAGGCTGGTTTAAAAACCAGAATCAAAATATATGCTGCTGGTAAGAGACTGATATTAAATTCAAATAGGTTAAACCAACTCAGAACTGGAGTAACTATACAAATATCAGGCAAAGTAAATTTTAAGGTAAAAGATATATTACTAGAGACTAAGAGGTATATTTTATAATAATAGATGGGTCAGTTTATCAAGAAGAATTATAAATTTGTGCAGCTAATAATAGAGCCACAAAATATGTGAAACACTAAGAGGTATATTTTATAATAATAGATGGGTCAGTTTATCAGGAAGAATTATAAATTTGTGCAGCTAATAACAGAGCCACAAAATATGTGAAACACAAATTAACAAAATTAGATAGAGCAACAGACAATTCAATATTGTTGAAGAGGTCAATACGTCGACATCAGTAATTGATAGAACAACTAGACAGAAAAACAATTACTTGAGGGTGAAGGAAAAATAATTGACTTGTAGCATGGCGGTGAGGCTAAGGTAGGGGTTGGACCAATTTTTCCAAAACAGGTCTGTAGGTCTTCGATGGCATCATTTAAAAATTATTTAATGCTCTTTAAGAGTTGCTGGACTTATGTTTTACTGTTTTAATAATGATTGAATTTTATGATTTTTTTGGTTGTTTTAAAACCTATAGGTTTTAAAGCCTATAGGGTAGTTAAATTGCATTGTTGTGGTAGTGTCTTTTTCTATGACATAATTTTTAAATTTATAACGATTCATAAATAAATATAAGCACATGACAGAATACAGAAAAGAAAGGCAAGAAAAATAATGGCCATAGTTCCATAAATTTTGGCTACTTTGAATAACTTTGCAATACACTTCTTTATAGCTAAGTGATAACACATATTGTAATTATTTTCTTAGAATAAATTCCTAGAAATAAAGTTGACAGAGCAACAAGTAGGCCCATTTTAAAAACTTTTTGATACACAAAGGCAAATTGCTCTCCTAAAAATAATGAATCAGTTTATATTCCACCATTATGGTATGAGAATCTGTTTCCTAATGAATCTGTTTTCCTAAAGAATTTATGATGGTGAGCTGAGTGAATTATTCAGTAATTTATTTAATTATTATGCTATAGTTGGACATTTCATTCATTTAATAAACAAGTATTTATTAGTGCCTGCTATGTGTAACATCATGCATAGAGTAATTTATAAAATAAACATGGACTTTGCTCTTATGAACTTTTCACCGTTACACTACTCTACTAATATGATGACTATCTTTTTACATATTTGGATTGCTTTTAAACAAGTCCCAAAAGTGATGATGTATTTTGTAACACTGCTGGAAGTTCAAGGTTCACAATGCCTGCAAATACTCTTCATTGGAAATTCTATGAACATTAGTAAGGCTCCCAAAGGCACACCAGAGGATAACTGAGGGACTGGAGTAAAGAAATCTGGTTCATGCTCATTTTGAAACAATCTTCAAGAGAACAGAGTAAATGAATGTTGGTTCTATGTGTATACGTGAACTAGGACAGGCACAGACTTTCAGAGATAGACTGACGTTAGAAATCTCATTCAAATTCTTAATTTTGCATTTTCACTATTTTTAAAAAGATGTGTTTTTATAGTCTCACGACTGAAAATTTTAGAAACGTCAATAGTAGCTAGAAGAACTTGAAATCTTATTAAACTTTCACTAAGCCATATAGCAAATATCAGTGGTCCAATAGTTATTGATCCTGAAAGGAGGATTATTCTGGAATATAAACGCTGTTTATATAACTTTAATATATATAATGTCAAAAGAAGGGGAGTTTGTCCTTTCTAATCACTAACTGATAATAAATATGCCTAAGATATTAAGACATTCAAGTTTCTCCTTATTTGTCTTTCCAGAGAGAGTGGCAGAGAATTTTGAAAGAGCAGCCTAAAAAACCTTGCTCTGACATTGTCCACATAAAACATCGCTGCTTTATTAGGGTCTACATGAATATCATAAATGTTACAATTTTGGAGATCTCCTAAGGAAACTGGAGAAATTGTTCTGAAGAATCAGAAATTATTTTTGGCTTTTGAGAAATATTTCCCTTTTTTTGACATGATTTTTGTTTTTATAATTGAAAGTATTAACTTTTTTTAAAAATTTGGTGTTTTTTAAAATTTTTAAGTATTTACAGTATGTCTAAATAACCCTGTTCTGTTTCCTCAGTTCTTTGGGGTTTGGGGTTATAAATCTATAGATAATTTTATCAAAATTCTAATTTACGCAGCAGGACACTTTATTTTCATAATCTAAAGGACACCCTCAGACACGCTCATGAATAACAGGTTGCTGATTTGCCATCAACATCTCATGTTTCAGCTACCTGGAAGAATTAACTTTGAAAAAGACTGAGGATCTCAATACAATAAAGTTTCACATTTACTATCCATAAGGAACAATAACACAGACGTGATGATTGCTAGATAGCAGCTTGCTATCTGGAGAATTCCAATTCATGATGGAATAAAAAGAAACAAGTTAACACCCAGAAAATGAACTGTTTCTGATGATCAAAGTCACAAGACCTCTGCTTTTTCTGTATAAAACTATTTATTAACAGGAACTTCAAATAAATTAGTTGATTTTAAAAAGCAGTATGATAAAAAAAAACTTAATGTGATGTCTTAGAAGCTCTCCAGAAGATAAGCAAGTTTCACTTATGAAAGACATTTGTTAAGCAGAAATTGACTGGCCAAAGATGAAAAGCTGTAAAACTTTACAGTAACAATAAAAATAAATCTTTATTAGCTTCAATATGGAAAATTTCTTCCAGAATGAGTGTCAGCAAAGATAACAGGGAATTAAGAGTCCCTATCCTTACTTCTTTAACCTTGATCATAACTTTGGCAATATGTTTCAACATGCAGTGTTTGTCTCTGCCAACGGATTTTTTTTACGTAAAATATATAACATAACAAGAAATGATTGTTAGGTCCGTGAATTGCCCTCATAGGAAGCCTATAACTTTACTTACTCATCTAACTGTCCTATGTTACTACTTCCTATTTTATATAATATTGACTCAGTGGGATAGTAATCAGGCTCCTCAGGAAGTTTAGGTAATGTGTTGTTTTAGCTGATTATCCCATATTTGCATAACCATACATTAATTTTTTTTTTCTGGGAGATTTACTCTGTAGCCATTAAGGTTAGTTCTCAAAGTTCTGGGCAATGGTATACTTAAACCCTTGACCCTCTTATGGGTTAGATGGGACTGTGTGACTAGTTCTGACCAGTGATTTTTGGGCAAAAGTGATGTGTGTAATTTCTAGACCAAGCATTTAATAGCTAATTTTGGATCCTCCAGAACCCTCTTTTTTTCCAATTACATTTCAGATGTTGGCTACTCTTTCACCCTGGGTCCCTGAATGCCTACAATGGCAAGCAGAAGGACCTACAGGGAAAAATAGATGCCAGAGATGGTAACATCACTTTTGTTTTTTATAAAAATGATTTATGTTGGATTCATATGAATTAACTAGGTTTGGAAATAACAATCTAATTATTTGGTCAGCTTCTTAAAAAAAATGAGCTATATCATCATTTCAAGGGTATATTCACTTATTGTGGCACATGCTGATAAAAAGAATTTTCTTCAAGGATCACAGAAGCTAACAATATAAGAAGAGATAATAGTGATACAAGCAGAGCTGGTTTGTTAATTAAAATAAAAATGGAGGCTTTTAACATTTATTCTTCCCTCATTTTGAGTGTCGTGTAAACAATTGGGTCTCTGTCGGAGCTACTCTCTAGAGATCACTTCTTGGTTACTGTTCTTGCCAATTATTAAGGTATATCTTTTTGTGGAAATTTTTGATTGAAGTGAGTGTAAATAAGCACTTTATATCTAAGCAATATAGTCTAGGGGTAGATATAACTAAAAGGAACTAATCTGTTTTGGGGTTACTGCTCCCTACCTGTACATGTAATGTGTAAATTCATTTTTGGTATAACTTTTTGTTTCTTATGAAGTTGGTTAATTTTTAAAATTAGCATATGAAAATTGCAGAGACATTTTTATTCTAGTTCCCTTCCCCAGAACCCACCAAAACCATTGTCATCGATGAAGGAGGCATTGATTTATACATTTTAGTATTTAGCTACATACAAAAATGTATAAAATACTCTGGCCAACTACTTTGAAATTGGACTAAACTGGACAAAATTAAGGGCTGACTTATAAATTTTCAAAATTTGAGGAAAACAGTTTCCCTAAAAGTGTCAGTCCTATCCAAATATCTTGATTAAAGTGGCAAGATTTTGAGGTGCAGCTAGATCACAACAGAAGGCGTATCATTATGTAAACTTGGTTGGACACAGCATAAAGGCAGAGAAAGTAGCGCTAAAAAAGAAACTACCTTTACTCCTCATTTACATTTTCTATGAATTATAAACCTAGACAAGGGAAACTTCCTGAGGAGAAGTGGGATAAATTATGGAGGTGAAGCAGTAATTGCTATACTTCAGCATCAAAATCCTGTGACTTAAGGCTTTGTTTTAAGCTATTTAAATATCTTAAACGTCAGACACTAAGGAAAAATGAACTATCAGGGCAAACGAAATAAAACATTTGGTGAGATGGTTTCAAAACAATAAATCAGAAACAGAACTGTTAACTACCCTGTTTATTTTCCCTATGCCACCCACCCTATTTAAAACAGAAACTGACTCATAGACTTAGGTAAGGAACTTATGGTTACGGGGGGGTGGGGAGGGTATATGGAAAGGATAGACTGGGAGTTTGGGACTGACATGTATATACTGCTATATTTTTGAAATAGATAACCAACAAGGACCTACTGTGTAGCACAGGGAACTCTGATCAATATTCTGTAGTAACCTAAAAGGGAAAAGAATTTGAAAAAGAATAGATACAGGTATACTGATCACTTTGCTGTATACCTGAAACTAAAACAACATTGTTAATCAACTATACGCAATATAAAATTTTTTTTAAAAAGAAAATAAAGCATATATTTATAAAGTATATATTTATAAAATATATAATGAGTAATTATCAAAAACAAAACAAAACACAGAACCTAAATATAAATACTATATATAAATGCAGCAAGTGTACATAAGCTAAAAGCAAATGAAAGATCTACATCATATAAAGACTTACCCAGGGGCTTTCCTGGTGGCGCAGTGGTTGAGAGTCCGCCTGCCGATGCAGGGGACGCAGGTTCGTGCCCTGGTCCGGGAGGATCCCACATGCCGCGGAGCGGCTGGGCCAGTGAGTCACGGCCGCTGAGCCTGCGCGTCCGGAGCCTGTGCTCCGCAATGGGAGAGGCCACAGCAGTGAGAGGCCTGCGTACCGCAAAAAAAAAAAAAAAAAAGACTTACCCAAAGAAATAGAGACAAAAATAGTTCAGATACATTGTTCTTCATAATTTCAAAGACATTAAAACAACACAGTAACCCTAATAAAAAGAATCTCAAAGAATAAAGTAGCCAAAATGTGATAAGATAATGAGAATATTTGAAAAGGAAGCTTGTAAATCATGAAAAAGAAATTGAAGGGAAAAAATCCATTACAGAAATAAAAGCCCTTTCTAATACAGAGGCCATAAAAAACAGATTACTAATAACTGAAAATACAATCAAGCATAGGTTGATTGACTATAGGAAAATACACACATGCACACACACACACACACACACACATATGTGCACCCACAGAGGTGTTGTAGACTTTTGGAAGATTTCTTCCTAGATAATTTTTAGTTTTAGTTGCTGTTATAAATGGGTTATTTTTTCAAGGTTTCCAGTTTTTGCTAGAGTATTGAAATGCAATTGACTTATTTTTAAATCATCTTTATTAAGATATTATTTATATATAAGAAAATGCATCCATTTCAAATGTTCAGTTCTGTTAAGTCTTGATAAACACACACACCTGTATAACCTGTGCCCTTTAACAGTCAATCATTCTATTTGCTCCTGGTTACCACTGGTTGGTTTCATTTTAAATAAAACTTGTCTTTCCTATAGGTTCATGTAAATGAAGTTGAATCTGTAGACCAGTTGGAGAATTGACATCTTAACAATATTTTAAATCTTCCAGTCCATGAATATGGCATATCTCTCCGTTTATTTAGGTCTCTTAAGTTCTTTTAGCAATATTTTGTAATTTTCAGCGTGCAGGACGTGCATACCTTTTGCTAAATATATTTTGAAGTATTTTACATTTTTTATTCTGTTGTAAATAATGTTTTTAAACTTAAACATCCAACTATTTATTGCTTGTATAGAGAAGTGAAATTGACTTTGTCTTTACCTTATATCTTGTGATCTTGCTTAATTCATGTATTGCTTTTCCTTCTGAGACTCCAAATACAGGTATGTTAGACTGCTTCCTCTTGTCCCACAAGTCACTGAAGTTCTATCCATTAGTATTCAGTCTTTTTTTTCTCTCTCTGTGCTTCAAGTTAGATTGATTCTATTGCTATGTCTGCACAGTCTAATTTGCTCTTTATCCCATCCTGTGAATTGTTCATTTCACATTTCTTTTTATCTCTAGTCATTCCACTTGTTATATTTCTGTAGCTTCTATTTCTGTCTTCATGATTCCTGTTTTGTTTTTAAATCTCTGAACATATTGAGCATATTTATTATAGCTATTGTAATGTCCTTGTTTGCTAATCTATCCTCCCTGTCATTTTTTAGTCTGTTTCTATTGACTGCTATGTGCTATAACTTCCTGCTTCTTTGCATATGCAGTAATTTTTTAAATTGTATACTAGACATTGTGAAGTTACATTGTTGAGTATCTGTAATTTGATCTTGCTTTAAAGAGTGTTGTGTTTTGTTCTGGTAGGCAGTTAACTTATTTGAAGATTAATTTGATCCAGTTAATTTTTATCTTTAAGCATTTCTATGGCATGTCTAGAGTAGTTTTCATTCCAGGTATATTTCAATTTCTTTACCAAGATATGACCCTTCTTGGGGTCTCTTGAATGCCTCAGTGATGACTGAAGAATCTCTACACCGGCTCATCAGAACTCAGATGTCTTCCTGCCTTGTGCAGGATCTGAGGATTGTTCATCTCACAACTCTTTGCCTGACTTCATTGAATTTTACCTCACACGTGCAGACACTAAAATATGGCAAAGACTCAAGGGACCTCAATGCCAGTTTCTGAAGTTCTTTTCCTTAATAGCTCCTTTGTCTATAAAATTCTATCCCACAATTTCCAGCTGTCTCAACTTTCCTGAATTCCTTCTCCATCTGCTAAACTAAGTGAGAGTACCAAGCTTTATTTGGATTCTCCTTTCCTGTACCCATGGTACGGATATTGCCACCAGGCAGAAAGCCAGGGTGATTATTGGGCTTACCTCATTTGCTTCCTTTCTCTCCTGGACCACAGTGCTGTCTGTTGTTCAATGTCTAAAAATAATTGTTTCTCCATTTGTCCAGTTTTCTAATTATGTATGTCAAAAGATTATGTATGGCCCATATTTCTCCATTATGGTCAGAAGCAGATGTCCAATTAATTGACTTTTATATGTTGATATTACATCCAGCTAATTTACTGAACTCTTGATTATTTCTAGATACTTGGATGGGAGTCTGTGGGTTTCCCTATGTGGATAATTATATCACACATTAGAAATAATGACTTTAGTTTCCTCTTTTCCATTTCTTAAACCAGTCATTACTTTTTAGTATCCTCATGGCAAGAACCTCCAATAAAATATTGTCTTATTCTGAGAGGGATAATGCTTGTGAATATACTTACCTGAGAAGTATAACAATTACTTTGGTTTTTACCTTAATTCTTAATTTTCATTTCTAAATCAAGTAAAATTAAATTTAGTATATTATTCTAACATTAGCAGAAATAGATTCCATTTTCTTCTATCTATTTATCCATCTATATAGTTATCATATATGGACAAAGGCATACCATGATATTTTAAATATTATCCACCAAATTTTGACATTTATTTCTGGGGAGTAGGAGTTGGAGTGGATTTTTTTTTTGTAACTTGAGAGAGCTTTATTATTATTTTTAAAAATTTTTATTGGAGTATAGTTGCTTTACAAAATTGTGTTCGTTTCTACTGTACAGCAAAGTGAATCAGCTATGTGTATACATATATCCCCTCTTTTTTGGATTTCCTTCCCATTTAGGTCTCAGAGCATTGAGTAGAGTTCCCTGTGCTATACGGTATGTTCTCATTAGTTATTTATTGGAGTGGATTTTGAAACTAATTTTTACTTTCCTTTTTGTTTCTTTCTGCATTGCTTTAATTTTTTAAATAACAGACTTCTATTATTTTATGAAAATAATAGTCCTTAATCTAAAAAAATTACATTTTAGAAAGTCAAATAATTTGAAAATGTAGATAGGAAAATATGAAAGTTATTTTCATTCAATACAACCCAATTCCCAAGGGTATACACTAAGTGATGTATATACATCCATATTTTTTTCAGTGTATATACAAGCATTATGTATGTATAAATGGGTGTATATATGTAATAAATGTGTAAATGTGTATTTATATAGGTATATATGTATATATATATGTACATCACATGTGTGTGAATATATAAAATACGTATATATATACACACATATATACACATATGTATATTATATATGTGTATACAATGTGTGTATATACATATATATAACTAAAAATATACTTTTTCCCCAAATGAGATATTGAATATAATAATTTGCAATGTACTTTTCTTAGTTTAGCAATATAATATATATATTTCTTTATGTCAGTATATATATAATTTTCTAACTTTGTAAAATTATATTTAAATAACTATTATCTTCTATCTATATTTAAACAGTAGAGAAATATTGATAGAAAACTGTACATTTGTCACTTCAGCTACTTCTTTCTCTTTTCTACCATCTTTTCCAAAGGCAACACTGTAAATAGTTTGTTATGTAAACTTCTGTCTTCTACACATTTAAATTTATTCAATTGTACCTTTAAATAATATAATTATATATCCCAATATATTTAATTATACATATATACTTAAATATATGTGTACATAGTTTTTATGACACTTGATTTTATACCTAACATATGTACTATAAGTTTTTCCATTTCATTGTATGTATTCTTTTTAATAGAATGTTAATATTTTTTTAGCATAAATGTTCCACTGTTCATTTAGCTCCTCTCTCACTAATGGGCTTTTAGGTCCTATGGCATATATTACACATTGACTCACTTCAGTCCATTTAAGGTATCTTGGAACATGCTTGGCTGAATGACAAATGTTGAAAAGTTATAGACTACTTTTCTCAGACTCCTTTACAACTCAGGTTCCAAATGCCCTTAGCTTTTGTTGAACAGACACATTCATATATTGAGAAGGCATGCTGGTACTTATGCTGTTTCTGCTAGTGAGCTTAGTTGTGGCATTTGGTTTTATGAAAAGCAATTACTGGCCTATGCATGGTACCTAGCTTCATAGGTGTTGTGAGGCAGGGTGCTTGACACCCACTTTACTGGCTTGAATCTTGTCTAAGTGAGAGTGGTCCTGGAACTGGATGTGGTGGCAGCCTCACCTTCCCTACATTCTGGCAGAAGAGGCATGGAATGGTATACATGCTTCCTTGATTCTTCTGATCATGGTGACGGTAGAAACTTGCTTGATGGTACAATTCTGTGGGGGTGTTCTGGGAGTCATTTCTAGAGATTCAGCATAAAGATTGCTTTTTAGCCCTTCAGTTGATTTCCAGGCACCTAATTTCCTGTACTAAATCCTTTTCAGCTTAAACTAGCTAGAGTAGTTTCTGTTATCTGTAACTGAACATTGAGTGCAAAGGAATTTTGAACTTGAAATCGAGGGTTGCATGTAATAGAAGCCATATGTTTGGCATTGATTTAGTAATCAAGTGGAGGATGGGGAGGACTCAGGTGTTATATTCTAAAAAGATGATGAACTTTGTTATTCGACGATAAAAACTAATACAGTTGTTTCCTGTGGTTCAATATACTGACCATGGCTGTACCATTAAGAGACATGGGAGAGACCCATTATTACACTAGGGTGTGTTGATTACTTCTTTCACCTTTACCAAAATTCTACAAGAAAGTTATGTGCACAGTCTGAAGCCAGCCAGTCTGCAAGCAGAGATGGAAGGAAATACAATCCCATTCACTGAGTGCTCTCTGCCTAGCTTTACAATCTAGGCTGGCTGAGGGTGCAGTAATATAGTTCCTTGAAACAAAATTTCATTAATTCAGCTGAAGGAAGGTTTTAAAACTATTATTGCTGTCCCACAACTTTGGGAAGTCAATAAGTATATTTTAAAGTGTGTGTTACCTATGGTATTAGCATTTGAAAAAAATATGATATTTAAACAATTGCAGGTATTTTAGAATAAGGACACTATATGAGTATATATATTGTTGATGTGTTTATATGAATACCTGTGGTGTTGATTGGTTAACAATTTATGAATATAATGTATCATTTTTCATTTTATTATTCCAAAGCAAAATAAGCAGCTATCCTTCCCCCAAAAGTCTCTGGGTCTATATTTAGACAAAGAATTAATCCAACCCCAATTCTCTTTTCTGTATAGTCAGATGTTTTAGTGCATGTTTAATGAGATAGGCAAATATCGGTGTTCTCAGTTTCCTTTGATTGACAAGAAACTGGCAGAAACTGGAATTTCTGATTTCTTATAATTCTGTTAAGTGAATATATTAGTATTGTGAAATACTTCGCTACAGATATTGGGTTGGCCAAAAAAATTGTTCGGGTTTTCCATAACATCTTATGGAAAAACCCTAACAAACTTTTTGGCCAACCTAGTACTATGATTTAATAGTTATTATGTGGACAGAAAGACTCTGACATTGGATTAATGTTGATTTTGCATTAATAAGAGATGAGTATATAACTTTTAGAAAAATTAGTGAGAAATGCAGAGCTTGATTATTCTTTGGCTACTATTGCCTCTGTCATAGTCACATGGCACTATTTAGCCAGCTTTGTTTTAACAGGTTCTTTATTTCACACAACTCACCCTGGAAGGGATTTGATAGTACACTTTCCCAGTTGCTGTTGAGGGTCAGCTCCTAATTAGCCCACATGTATTTGCTGACTGGGATCTTCCCCAGAGCCTGAAAGAGGTGGTGGGCATTTTCTCCACCTTCTCCCTTTGTCTTGCTCCAACAATAGAACCAGGTTGCAAGGGTCACTCTAGAAGGAGGTTGTTTACACATCTAGTCTCCCGACTTTTATGACTGACACCTGAGGGACAGGCCCCCAAACTGCCTAGCTCTGAGAGCCAATGGAGCTTGCATTCACGAATCTCGAAATATAGCAAACGAAGAAGCAGTTTGTTAAATGGGTGTGAGAACAATCCCTCCAGCTATATACCCAGGCTCTGCCCAGAGGGAGCAGGAAAAACTCTCAACAAAGTGAGTGTAGAAGGAACACACTTCAACATAATAAAGTCAATAAGTGACAAGCCCACCGGTGACATCCTACTTAACAGTGAAAAGCTGAAAGCTTTTTCTATGAGATCAGAAACAGACACGGATGTTCACTCTCTCCACTTTTTTCAACATAATACTGGAAGTCCTAGCCAAAGCAATTAGAAAAAAAAGAGAAAAAATGCATCTAAATCAGAAAGGAAAAAGTAAAACTATCACTATTTGTAGATGACATGATATTATAGACTGAAGACTCTAAAGACTTTACCAAAAAAACTGTTAGAACAAATAAATGAATTCAGTAAAGTTGTAAAATACAAACTCTATATACAAAAAATAGTTACATTTCTATACAGTAATAATGGACTATCAGAAAGAGAAATTAAGAAAACAATTTTATTTATAATTACATCAAAAAAAAAAAAAAAAACCAAAACCCTAGGAATAAATTTAACCAAGAAGGTGAAAAACATGTACACTAAAAACTATGACATTGATGAAAGAAATTTAAGAAGACACAAATAAATGGAAAGATATTTCACACTTATGGATTGGAAA
This sequence comes from Delphinapterus leucas, assembly GCF_059928025.1. Taxonomy (NCBI): domain Eukaryota; kingdom Metazoa; phylum Chordata; class Mammalia; order Artiodactyla; family Monodontidae; genus Delphinapterus; species Delphinapterus leucas. The sequence goes on from NC_143139.1 coordinate 71,511,984, forward strand.
AATTAATATTGTTACAATGTTCATACTACCAAAAGGAATCTACAGATTCAGTGTAATAACTATAAAAATTCCAATGGCACTTTTCACAGAAATAGAACAATCCTAAAATGTGTATGGAAACACAAGAGACCTTGAATAGCCAAGCAATTCTGAAAGAGAATAACAAAGCTGGAGGCATCACGCTTCCTGGCTTCAACCTACATTACAAAGCTGTAATAATTAAAACAGTATGGTAATGGCATATAACAGACACATAGCTCAATGGAACAGAATAGAGAGCCTAGAAATAATCCCATGTGTATATGGTCAATTCATTTATGACAAAGGAACTAAGAATATATAATGGAGGAAAGAACAGTCTCTTCAATAAGTGGTGTTGGTTGGGAAAACTGGACAGCCACATGCAAAAGAAAGAAACTGGGCCACTATCTTACACCATACACAAAAATTAATTCAAAATAAATTAGACTTGAATGTAAGACCTAAAACCATAAAACTCTTAGAAGAAAATATAGGTGGTAAGCCCCTTGACATTGGTCTCAGCAATGATTTTTTGGATTTGGCAACAAAAGCGGAAATAAGTAAGTGGGACTACATCAAACTAAAAAGTTTCTGCACAGCAAAGGAAATAATCAACAAAATGAAAAAGGCAATGTACCAAAAGAGAGAAAAATATTTGCAAATCATGTATCTCATAAGGGGTTAATATATAAAGAACTCAACAAGTCAATAACAAAAAAATCAAACAGTCTGACTAAAAAGTGAGCAGAGGATCTGAATAGACATTTTTTCAAAACAAGACATACAGATGGCCAAAAGTACATAAAATAAAAAGGTGCTCAACATTACTAATCATTAGGGCAATGCACATCAAAACCACAGAGATATCACCTCACTATTGTTAGAATGGCTATTATCAAAAACACAAAAAATAACAAGTATTGGTGAGATGTGGAGAAAAGGAAACCCTCCTGCACTGTTGGTGGGAGTGTAAATTGGTGCAGCTACTATGGAAAACAGTATGGAGGTTACTCAAAAAATTAAAAATAGACCTACCATATGATCTAGCAATTCCACTTCTGAGTATTTATTTGAATGAAATGAAAACACTACTTGAAAAATATTTGAATCCCCAGGTTCATTGTGGCATTATTTACAACTGTCAAGACATAAAAGAAACCTAAGTGTCCATTGATGGATGAATGGATAAAGAAGTTGTGATAAATATATATACAATGGAATATTATGCAGCCATAAAAAGAAGGAAATTTTGACATTTGGGACAACACAGATAAATCTGGAGGGCATTATGCTAAGTGAAATAAGCCAGAGAATGACAAATACCATTTGATCTCACTTATATGTGGAATCTACCCCCTTCCCCAAATGAATTCATAGATACAGAGAATGGATTGGTGGTTGCCAGAGGTAGGGGTGAGCAAAATGGGTGAAGGTGGTCAAAAGATACAAACTTCCTATTATAAAATAAATAAGTCCTGGGGATGTAATATACAGCATGATGACTGTCGTTAACAATACTCTATTGTATATTTGAATGCTGCTAAGAGAATAGATTTTAAACGTTCTCATCACAAGAAAAAAAATTTTGTAACTGTGTGTGGTGATGGCTGTTAACTGGACTTACTGTAGTGATCATTTTGTAATATATACAAATATCGAATCATTATGTTGTACACCTAAAACTAATATAATGTTATATGTCGATTATATCTCAATGAAAAAATAAGATAAATTTTTTAAAAAGATATGCAAATGGCCATCAGGTATATGAAAAAGTGCTTAACATTATTAATCATCAGAGAAATACAAAGGAAAACCACAATGAGATATCACCTCACACCTTTTAGGATGTATATTATCAAAAAGTCAAGAGATAACAAATAATGACGATGATGTAGAGAAAAGAGAACCCTGTACACTGTTGGTGGGGAGGTAAATTGGTACGGCCACTATGGAAAATAGTATGAAGTTTCCTCAAGAAATTAAAAATAGAACTACCATGTGATCCAGTAATCCTACTTCTAGGTATATATCCAAAGAATACAAAAGCATTATTTCAAAGAGATATCTATACTCCCATGTTCACTGCAGCATTATTCACAATAACCAAAGTATGGAAACAACTTAAGTGTCTATTAACAGATGAATGGGTCAAGAAAATATGGTATATCTATTCAGTGAACTATTATTCAGCCATGAGAAAGAAGTAAATCCTGTCATAACAACTACATGGGTGAACCTGGAGGGCATTATGCTAAGTGAATTAAGCCAGACAGAGAAAGACAAATACTGCATGGTATCACTTATATGTGGATTCTAAAAAAAAAAGTCAAACTCATAGAAACAGTGTAGAATGGTACAAACATTCAATTTTAAGATGAATAAGGATCTAATGTGTAACATGGTGACTATCGTTCAAAGTACTGTATTATGTAATTGGAATTTGCTAAGAGTAGAACTTAAGTGTTCTCACCAAAAAAAAAAAAAAAAGGTAACTATGTTAGATGACGGATGTGTTAACTCGACTGTGGGAAGCCTTTTACAATGTGTACATGTATCAAATCATCACATTGTACACTTTAAAAATATCATATTTTTGTCAATTATACCTCAGTAGAGCTAAAAAAAAAGAAATGAGCTATCAAGACATGAAAAGACATGAAGCTTAAATGCATATTACTAAGTAAAAGAAGTCAATCTAAAAAGGCTATATGATTCCAACTGTATGACGTTCTAGAAAAGGCAAAACTATGGAGACAGTAAAAAGATCAGTGGTTGCCATGAGTTTGAGGGGAGGGGGGTTGACTAGATGAAGCAAGATGTTTTTTAGGGCTGTGAAATTAGTCTGTATGATATTGTAATGGTGGATATATGTCATTATACATGTCACATGGGTCAAAACCTATAGAATGTACAACACCAAGAATGAATCGCATTGTGAACTATGGTGATTATGATGTGTCAATCTAGGTTCATCAGTTGTAGCAAGTGTACCACTCTGGTGGGGGATGTTGACAGTGGGAGAGGCCAAGCACGTGTGGGGTCAGGGGCTATACGGGGAATCTCTGTACCTTCCTCCTCTCACTCTTTCTGTGAACCTAAATCTGCTCTTAAAAAAAAAAAATCTATTAAGAAGTTTCTAAAAAGATGGATCAGACTTCCCTGGTGGTGCAGTGGTTAAGAATCCACCTGCCAATGCAGGGGACATGGGTTCGAGCCCTGGTCCGGGAAGATCCCACATGCCACGGAGCAACTAAGCCCGTGTGCCACAACTACTGAAGCCAGCGCGCCTAGAGCCTGTGCTCCACAACAAAAAGAAGCCACCACAATGAGAAGCCCACACACTGCAAAAAAGCATAGCCCCCACTCGCTGCAACTAGAGAAAGCCCGCATGCAGCAACTGAAGACCCAATGCAGCCAAAAATAATTAATTTAAAAAAATAAAATAAAGAGATGGATCTCATCTAATTCCAAAACAACTCTAAGAGTTAGATATTATTGTAACTCTTATTGTATAGATGCAAAGATGGAGGCACAGAGAGACTAACTTGATCAATACCAGACAGTGAGCAGGTGATAAACCTGGGATAAGAAAACAGTGTGACTTCAGAGTCTGTGCTCTTAACTACTACTTCATACTGCTTCCCAAAGGGACCAAAGTAATAGAATTTTGAAAAAGACTCCACATGGACACAGGCTGCCTTTCTCTTCAGGAATGTGACCATCTCATCAACTACCTCCAGTAAGAGTATTATGAGAACTACCCATAATATTTGCTGTGTTACAAAGCATATACGTATGTGAAATATAGTATCTTGTAAATTTTAAAATTGTCCCTAGGTATTTATACTAAGCCTTCTTCCTGAAAGTCTATATTACAAAAGAGCATTTGCTTTTTATTTGCCTTTGGGTTTTTCAATGAGTGTTAATCTGAACCTATAAAGCTTGTCCAATGTCAACAATGGCAACAAACAAAACTGCCTTTTCTTTTGTGAATTAATCTGTGACTTTGCATACATACATCCTTAGACCATTCCTGTAGGACAGCAGCAGCAGATTAATTCAGAAAGAAGCAGACAGGTTTCTATGGGTACAGAGAATGCCTATATACTTTCAGTAGATTTACTTTTATGGCCTAAAATTTTAACAAGAGTCTTTGAACAAGCTGTTGTAGAGAAATTCTTGTTAACAGATCCAGTGAAAAGACTTGGGCAGAGAGTCCGGCTGTTACTGCTTTACTTCACTTTACCTAATTAGAAAACCTGCAGATAATTCGTATGGGGTGAAGAGAGTCATTTTAAGTTAAAAAAACCACAACACATTAATTTGCTCATCTCATGTAAGTAAGCTAGAGACACAGATTAAGAACATGCTTTCTCGTATCAGGATCACAATATCCTTTTCCTAAAAAAAGTATTTGTATCACAGTGAAAATTCCCCTTTTCCCTTAGATACCTATGGGAAAGCTTCTAAATATTGCATTTGTTTTGGCTCTAAAGCAAATCATGGGTAACTTGAACCTCTCATCAGTTTCACAATTCTCTGTAGATTAGTACTGCTTCTTCAGCAAATTTTCCTTGATCACAATGGAAATCTGGGCAAAAAAGTGTTTATATTTTCCACCAGTAAAATAGTGTTATCTGAAGGGCCTACTCTGTGGTATTTGGGGTACTTTGCTTGTCTTTCACTGTGAGCAGTTTAGACGAGAACATGAGTCAGGCTGCAATATTTGGGCTGTTTCAGAGCTCATTCTAGGGCATTTTGTTCAAATCACAAACCACAGTGTGATGGCAGCTCTTACAAATTTCAAAAACACACTCTCCTGGGGCGATATTTTAGTGTGGTTAAATATCAGCAAACCATCTTCCTTACCCTTGCTAAAGATCACCAGGGAACGATGTGGTCCATTTCTGTGGCCCAGTAGCAAAAATGACCATTGACAGAAATAGTTTATATTTGGCATGTGCATGCATGAAGCCCTTCAGTCTAATCTCCTCAGACCACTTTTTTCCTTTCTTCTTTCTGCTCTTCTACTTCACTATTTTAAATCTTTTTCTAAGTTTTTCCTCCCATAATTGACATAAAATATTCCTTCAATATTTTAAGTGTTTAATAACAAGCCTCTGGGAGGACATAACATTATACATATTTTAAAACCTTTTGTTAATTCTGGTGATTTATAAAGATAGGTCTGCCATTAAGTATTCTTGTTCCAGGCTCTGAGCAGAATTTTTAAGTGCCTTAAAGAGAGAGTAAATGACGTAGTAGAAATACCAGAGTAAGAGAACAGTTAAAGAATAGTTTTGGAAATTATATACAAATTAGGAATTTTAGAGAAATAGTGGCTTCAAAGGAATGAGAAAAAACAAACAAACACATCCAACAACTATTGAATACTTCCATGCACTAGGTACAAAATTACATATTTTTACTATCCTGTGTATGAGAAGCATCTCACATAACTTAAATAAAACTAATTTTTAATAATGAAAACATTTATAAACCTCCTCTTGTTAATTGAAAAGTTAATTTCATCAATGAAACACCACTTCCAATATAAGTAGAGCTTCTTACGCCAGCATAAAATAAAGATGTCCCAGAGTGTAATCTTTTCTGATTAAATGTTGAGCCTACTATTCTCCGTGAACTCCTAAGTAAGGCAGTTGATGTCACATACATCATATCACAGTGTCTGTGCTGAGCTATTTTAAAATAAATTACAGACATCTTAGCACACCATGGATTTTCCTTCCTACCTCACAGATCACTGTTTCTTAGTTAGCTTTGCTGGTAGATCTGGAATCAACCTATAGATGTTGAGCTGCCTAGGGCTGAAGCTTCAACACCCTCTTTCTCTTTAAATAACTTTAAACATCATCCATATGCTGATGAGTCTCAATGTCTATCTCCTGCCCTGACTTTTCCCCTGAGCCCCTTAACCACTGCTTGATGTCTCTACCTGGATGGCTAATCAGCATTTTCAGCTCTTCACAGTTGAAACAAGTTTCTTGATTCCCACACCCAACTCCCAATAAGGGAAAAAAAATCCTGTTACATTCTGGGTCCTCTCTCCATCTCAGTAAGTGGTACCACCTTCTATCTAGTTTCCCAACTCAGAAACAATGGAGTGAGCCTTGGTTCTTTCCTTCCTTTTATCCCTTGCAACCAATCCAGAAATTCTAGTCGATCTGACTTCCAAAATACTCGTGCATTGTTCCACTCCACTCTATTTTCTTCATTACAGTCCTAATCCAAAGTAGCATCATATCTTACCTGGACTGCTGCAATAGCTTCCAAATTGTTGTCCCTGCCATCCAAACCATCCATTGTTCACCCAGCAGCCAGTGGTCATTTTTAAAATATAAATCAGATCATATTGTTCCCCTGCTTAGAACCTTTTAATGGCTTCCCATTGCATTTATATGAAAATTCAGTCTGTGATCTGGCTGCCCACTTCTTTATCCTTTTTTTGGTCAAACCTACTCCTTCACTCCCCTCCCCCATTTGTTCATTACACTTCAGCTTCGCTGGCCTCCTTTCTGTCCCTGGAGTAACCAAGTCCTTTACCAATTCATGAACTGTTACCTCTGCATGGCGTGCTCTTTATCCAGATCCCATGTCGCTGATGCCTGCTCATTCTTCAGGTCTCAGCTCAAATCCACAGAAAGCCCTTCCTTGGAAACTCAGCTGAGGTTACTTTTCCTTAAAGCCTCCACATTCACACTCCATCACATCAGCCTATTTATTGCCACAGAGGCACTTGCCACAATCTATAATTCTCTATCTATTTACTCACTGGCTTCCTTATTGTCCCTCCAAGAGAATTTAAGCTTTCAGAGAAAAAGAACTTTGCCTATCTTGTTCATGGCTACATTCCCAGTGGCAATCACAATGCCAGATCTATAGATAAGTGCTCGATAAACATTTGCTAAATGAATGAATGAATAAAAACAAAGAACAGAGGAGTTGTTAGAAGAGTGAGGAGTGAAATCATCACGAATAATAAGATGTTACAAGGCAAAAGGGCTTTAAAGACTTCTCTGATGAACCTTCCAGATGAGATAAACCAGAGGGGTTAAGTTGTCTAAAGCTGAGAAAGTGAGTGCTAAAATCTGAATGTCCTGACTGAGTTCAGTGCTTTCCACTAGACAAATGGCTCATAAACTTGGTCCATGATAAGGTTTTCACTGAATTATGTTGAGAAAAATAAGAGCAATATTACATGTGGTTATCTTTCCAAGAAAGAAAGCTTATCTTTCTTGGAAAGAACACCTCTAGCTCATGCCTTTCCTTTCTTTTTGTTTTAAATGTCTTTTCTTTTATAAAATATTGATAATATAAATGTTTAAATGTTCTATTTTGACAAAGTAAAAAATTGGCAACTTTAGGCCAATTTTTTGTGTTTTTTGTTGTTGTTTTGTTTTTCATTTTAAAGAGACTGAATTTGAAAACTCTGATAATCAAGCAGCTCTAAACAAACCTAGTCATTAAAAGTGATTTAGTTTATAGATCCTACCTTCTACCCCATCAACTCTTCCAATCCTGCTCCAGTGAGATAACAAATAACAGTCTGGTGTATCCTTCCACATCTTTCTCCATACTCACAAAAATGTGCACCTGTGCACGTGCCACACACACACACACACACACACACACACACACAGTTTTTATTTTGATTTAGTACAAAGGGATCATGTTATCATATTATGCACATCACCCTAAATTTACTTTTGTAACCTAGTAATCAATCTGGAACAATGCACATATAATTGTATATCATTCTTTTAATTTTGCATAATATTGCATAGCATGGATGTGCCAAAATGTATTCAACCATTCGTCTACTGATAAATCTTCTCAATTTCCCAGGTTTTTTTTTGTCCACCACAAACAATCCTGCCATAAACATCTCTATATTTGTGTCAATAAATTAATATAAAAATCTCCATCTCCATCTCTTCCTACATTTACATTTCTTCTCACATAATAGTGCTTTTACTTCTTTAGGAAACATGTTCAATAGTAGAATTGTTAAATTAGGGGATGTATATATATTTTAATTTTAATATATTTTGGTAAGAGTTAAGAAATTCAACCAGCATGGCCTATATTCCCAAACACAGTTTTAGCTCCTTGAAACTTCCTGCTGTAGTCATTGTGGCCTTGGCACAGAGCACTTCAGTTACCTCCAAGACACAACCACTTAAGCTGTCTCTTCACCGTCTCTATTTTTTTCTGTTATTTGCCACTCTAGAGACAGTTTAGTAGTCTGAACTACCCAAGAGATTAACGTATCTTCAGGTGAGATGGAACTCTGTATTCAAAAAATACCCTCAGTTTCTGCTCCTTATTTTGTATTTCCAACCACTTGCCCCAACATGGTAACCCACTGTCTGAAAATGCAATTAGCTCTGACACTAGGTCATAGTGCTTAATGCTGGTACATGTTGCAAAAGAAAGCAAAAATGCTGAAGTCACCTAAAATAAAGCTGCTATGAATTGCTATATCAATTTTAAATTATGGTAGTTTTGCTTATTTAAAAAAAAATAAAACCAGTCAAATCCTTACCTGTCAGATTGGTAGGAAGCCCATGGTCCAAGGAGTCTGAAGGGTGGGAAGACTGACCTTCACTCCCCAAGGAGAGAAGCCTGTCACTGCTTTTGGTTCTAAAGGCTTTACAGTCACAGAGGTGATGGGGATGTACCCTGGGTCCAGGTCCCTGCACAGGAACGTGAATATTCTCCCAAGCCAACCTCAGCCTGGTATTGTTTACAACACCTCAGGCTGGCCAATCCCTTAAAATGCTGCTTCAAGAGTGTCAGAATTGGGGCTTCCCTGGTCCCAGGTGGTTAAGAATCCACCTGTCAATGCAGGGGACACGGTTCAAGCCCTCGTCCTGGAAGATCCCACATGCTGCAGAGCAACTAAGCCCGTGTGCCACAACTACTGAGCCCATGTGCCACAACTACTGAAGCTCAAGTACTCTAGGGCCCATGTGCTGCAAATACTGAGCCCACGTACTGCAACTACTGAAGCCTGCACGCCTAGAGCCCATGCTCCGCAACAAGAGAAGCCACTGCAGTGAGCAGCCTGCGCACCACAATAAAGAGTAGCCCCTGCTCGCCGCAACTCGAGAGAAAAGCCCGCGCACGGCAATGAAGACCCAATGCAGCCAAAAATAATAATAATAATTAATTAAATAAAATTATTTTTTTAAAAAGTGTCAGAATTAATTCTCATGTCCATCTGCAAACTTAAAACCATCTTGCCCTTTCCTTCACTGGGGTATCTCACTCCAAAGTTTCAATTCTTTTTATGCTCCTGAAAGATAAAGGGGGTCATGACACCCTTTTTAAATAAGCACTGCTATGGGGTAACCTGCCTAACTACCTGGGGTGGTAATTCTGATTGCCCCAAAGAACCCCGTAATTTCCTCCTCCCACCTGTGCGTGCATGCACACACACACAGAGTCAGAAAGGGAGTGATTTATTTCCTCAAAGGTAGCTTACCAGGCTAAAGACAACAAGGTGACTTTCTGGTCATGGAAAGAAAAAGGGAAACAAATCTACAAGATAAATCTTCAATAAGATGTTTATTCTTCAATATAACAAGTGGATTAAAATTTTGACAAATAAAAATGAATGTGGGGCTTCCCTGGTGGGGCAGTGGTTGAGAATCTGCCTGCTAATGCAGGGGACATGGGTTCAAGCCCTGGTCTGGGAGGATGCCACATGCCGCAGAGCAACTAGGCCTGTGAGCCACAACTACTGAGCCTGCACGTCTGGAGCCTGTGCTCTGCAACAAGAGAGGCCACGACAGAGAGGCCCATGCACCACGATGAAGAGTGGCCCCCGCTTGCCACAACTAGAGATAGCCCTCGCACAGAAATGAAGACCCAACACAGCAAAAATAAATTAATTAATTAAAAAACTCCTACCCCCAACATCTAAAAAAAAAAAAAAAGAACGTGCACTCTAAAATATTCAAAATGTGTAAAATCTAATCAGAAATCTGCTCTTGTGCCTTAGTAGAGACTACAGAAGAGAGTCATTGATGTTCATTTTCTCATAAACAAATTTGGAACTTATTCTATTCTTTAAATATTTAAACAGCTTCCAAATCGAAAAAAGTTTTAAAATGTCAGTTTATTTACCGTGAATACCTATTCAAGAAATTCAAGAAAAAACAGTCACTTATAGAGTGAGTTCTTAGGTTACATAAACAGGCTGGGCTGCATTTGGTGTTGGGTGAATTAAGATATGAGTCTGCTGGCAACATTTTGCATAAACAGTACATGTCGGGCAAAGATTCGACAAACTGTACTATTAATTTACTCCCCCAAATTCCTTAGCTGAAAATGTTCTTCAAATTATTTTTTGTGTTTGTTAAATGTTCTATTAATGGGAAATATTTCTGCTTTACTTTCCTCAGAAGGTCCATATATATATATATATATATATTTTTTTTTTTTTCGGTACGCGGGCCTCTCACTGTCGCGGCCTCTCCCGTCGCGGAGCACAGGCTCCGGACGCGCAGGCTCAGCGGCCATGGCTCACGGGACCAGCCGCTGCGCGGCACATGGAATCCTCCCAGACTGGGGCACGAACCCGCGCCCCCCGCATCAGCAGGCGGACTCTCAACCACTGCGCCACCAGGGAAGCCCCCATATATATTTTTTTAAACTGTGCTTCACTTTGCTTCATGAAGAAACTGAATTGTACTTTTTATGACTTGAGTTGGTCTGCATAATAATTTAAAAAGAATACATCTACATGTCTATGTGATACCTTAAGAACTGCAGTTAATCTATAAGTCAGTTATTTGCTATAAAGAATGACATAAAAATCCTAGAGCCAGACATTTCACTGATTTGGCAAATAGTTGGCTATTGGATATCATGGATTTTCTTTTCATATAAGGCTGAGTGCTAAATGGTTGGATTTAGTATGAATAAAGGGTTCATCTTTCACATTCACTTACTTTTAAAATACAGGCAGTCATTAAAAATCCCACAAAATGCAAGAGTCCACCTCTCACTCCAGTTCCTGAGTAAAATAGGGGACGAATCTCACTAAGGAATAAACTAAATACAATTTTATTTTATAAATAAAGAGCCAAAGACCATGGGCTATTTTAAATATCAATACCATGAGGAAATTTTAAATGGTAAAATGAACCAAAAACCAATTTCAAGCAGTAAAAAGAGATAAAGTGGGAGAAATGATTACAGACTAAATAGCTATGCTCAAATAGAAAATAGCAATAGGTTGAGCATGATAACATACCAATTAAATCTGAATTAAAAAGTAGATTTAACTGCCCCCCATTAGTAAGTCAAGAGTGATTATGACCCCCAAAGTGCAATTTGGAGGAAGGAAGATAGTTTTCTGGGTTTGGGTGGCGACTACTGCATTCCAGAAGCAAGCAGTCACAGTCTGCTTTCAAAGATGGAATTATAGAGGCTGTGAGAGTCCTAGATTTGTCCTCTAGTGGGAGTGACAGAGACTCCTCCTCCAACATGCCTTCCTTACTGGCTAACCCTATTATCAAGCCTCAGAAGGGGCCATGCTTGATTTTGTGATCTCTTGTACTTAAACTGAAAACATCTCTAAAATCATATTTCAGCCCAAAGGGTGTGTCTTCTTTTCCTGACATTCACAAACTGTCAGATGTTCTTTCAGGCATTCCATACACTGATCTAGATAACTTATAAGCAACTCGTACTAGATACCACATCACTGAATGTATTTGCTCTTTGCTGTTGCAGCCCTACTGCCAACCCCACAGAGTAAGAGAGCTATGTATCGAGCACTTACTAAGTGCCAGCCATTGTGCTAAGCTGTTCACCTGTTGTCATATCACCTTAGCCTCACGCCAACTATATGTGATAAGGACTGTTACTATCTTAAGTTTACAGAGAAGGAAAGTAAAGATTAAGAAGATAATAACTTCCCCAGAATTACACTGTGGAACCTGTGTTTCTCATCTCGATGACATCATCCTCTGTAGAGTTGAACAAGCCAGAAACAGTTCTGTGTCCTTCTCGTCCACCTCCTGCATTTAATCAGTCACTAAGCCTTGCCAAACACTCCAATACCCCTGGAATTCATCCTTATCTTTTCATTGCCTATCACTGCCAGGTTCAAACTTTCATCAATTTTCTTTTTTTTGTCCTAAGGATTACAGTAATCAAATAATCTCCTAACTGGTTTTCTTCTTTCTTGTCTTTCCCACTCTAATCCTTGAGCCACACTGACACTTCCAGCCTGCCTTTTTTTTTTTTTACCTTTTTTCCTTTCCTCCTCCAAGAAACCTCCCAGAATTTGCTGCCTTGTCATTCCTGCCCAAGGTTAATGTGCTCATTTCTGCACCAGTAGAACCTGTGTGTCTTACCAATATAAAACTCATGGCATTGAAGCACAGATAGCTAAGGTATTTCTGTTGCTCCCACAACCATACTATTAACTTCTTATAGACAAGACTCTGTCTCACTATACCTTCATTCATTCATCCATCCAACATTTATTGATTACCCACCTTATGCCAGGAACTTATTTTTTTAATAATGATAGCTATCTTTTACTCATAATATACTTAACTATCCTATGAGGTAGGTATTGTTATCTTTATTTACATTAAGGAAACTGCAAAGTAGGGAGGCAAAGACACCTATGTCAAGAGAAACATTTTGGTTGTATGCCTGGGACTGTGTAAGGGTTCAACAAGTGTTAGTTGAATTTAGCTAAACTTAAAATCAAAGAGCAGACCAGCACTTAAGAGAAACTTGTTCAAGAGGCTAAGAATAGTAGAGGTAGTAAGTAAAGCAGTGGTTGAAGAACTTGGGGACCTTAGAGTCAGACAGATATACACATTGCAATCCCTGCTTTGTCACTAGTAAGCTACATTACCTCAAATAAATTGCTTTAAACATCAATTCAAACCCTATAAAATGGAGATATTATTAGTACTACTTTAAAGGGCTATCATATTGGTTAAATGTGAAAATACATGTAAAGTGCTTAGTAAGCCACCTGGTACAAAGTAAACCCACAATAAGTATCAACTATTATTATAATAACAGTACAATAACATAATATAATAGGGGTCAATAATAGGCTATTCAATGAGGAATTACAAATTTTCTAGTTAGAGTTCTCAATGTCATTATTTTCATCGCTATATTTGTTTTTGTTATTGTTGCTGTTATTGTTGTTATTTTTATAGAGAACCAATAGGAAGTACAGCATGGGAATGGCCAATAAACATTGAGTATCAACTGATGAGTTCCTCCAGCTTTGCCGTAACAGGATTCAAAGCTATAAAATATGACCCTAAAGGAAAAATAATACTATCTCCTTCTTCCATAATGAAATAGAGCTATTTTGAAATGTTCTACATTTTGTCTTTCTTTCATAGGATTGCTGTACCAGGAAGAATAAATAAAAGCGAAAGTAATTACTGGGTTAAGAAACTAGGTTAAACATCATAGAAACATTATTTACAAGCTAACTTAACCATCTCAATTGTTGTTGAATTAAAGAGCAAATGCATTTTTAAACAACCCTAGGGATTGTCCTCTTAAGGGAGAGAGAAGAATTTCAGATATCTCAGAATACAAAGAAGGAATTTCTGAAACTTAGAGAAGGCTTCTGGCTAGAACATCAATTAACCAGCATACTCTAGGCCTGAGACGCCAATTGGCCTGACCTGCGGTTTTCATTGCGCTGTTTGGAACAAGATGGCACATTGCCCAGAAGTGGCTGTCCTGTGTGGCGGGTGGGTGAGCACGTGGCCCTTCTTTCTTTCTTCCCATTAGGTATGCCCAACTCCACACTAGTGGTCACTTTCCCAATGAGTAAATAAGGCCTGATTTTTGACACACATTCCCCAGGCAAACCAGATTTTAGGAGACAAAAAGTCAAATGTGTCAAAAGGAAATTACAGAAGCCCAAGAAGCCACAAAAGAGTGGGGATTGTGGGAGGTGGTAGCAGGGGCTTTTCTGAAAAGCCAGGGCAAGCATTACTCAATCTTCTCTTTCTATAAACATCGTTAGGATGGAAGCACTAGATGTGGGCCACTCCAGTAATTCCCAAGCTAATATATTGGGCCTTTTGTGGCTTATAGTCTAGGATTTTATTTTGCTGTATCATCTGTGTAATTTTCAATGTTGTATTTCTTTTGGTTAATCTTCCTTCCTCCTGGGAAGCAAAATGTTCTGCAATAACAAACACTGTCTCTGGTAAGTCCCTAAAACTCCAGTGCAACAGATTGCAGAGCCTGCTGTCCATTCTAAATACACTTGCACTGTTTCTCTCTGAAGCTGGTTGTGTTCATGTCTCCAACTTTATATTCCATATGTGTCATTTTTCTTAGGTCACCAATCATTGATCACTCTTTTCAAAAGATGTTTCACCATGCACAGCAAATGTGTTCTTCAAATGAAATCCACAAACCTGCTTGACTTGGAGAAATTATTGGCACCCCAGTAATAGGATAACTGTACCTTTTTTGCTGCTTTTCCTATGTACAAGTCTGTATACATGTTTCTAAGTGTAACCTTATAAACGAAGGCTAAAATCTGAAAGATTTTTGTAGCCAGTATCTTAGAGACTAAGAATGTATAAATTTGCTTTTATGAAAACTTAACGTTCCTTATTCACCAAATGGACCACTGTAAGTCAAAGGTAGTCTTACAAATTCTCAGTATTATATTCTGAAAGACTTCCTGCTAAGCTTAGGAATGAAGATAAGGATCCACATTGTGACTCTAATGTACCCCAAGCCTCTCCCCCAACTATATAATTCCTACTCTAATCAGAAAGTATCCAAAAAGAAGATATGTCCATTCTTTTGTAAGATATTTTTCATCTTTTTATTAGATCACGGACCCTTTGAGTGAGTGTGTGTGTGTGTGTGTGTGTGTGTGTGTGTGTGTATGTATGTGTGTGTGTATTTTAGATGTTCATCCTTTTCACTTACACAGCAGCAGAAATCTTCCTCTCCCCATCAAACCCCTCTCAGAATCAATATCATCTGCCTCTCTAGTATCAGCACAGAAGATTCTGTGGTGCTCATTTCTGTTAAAAAACAGTACAAAACAATTACAAAAACAATATGACTTTCCCTTTCCAAAATTAAAAGTATGACATTGAGTAAGCTTTGCAAGCTAATATGCTATCCCTTCAGAGATACAGAAATGTGTACAGCCCTGTTGTGAAACACTGCTTTCAATTTTCAAAAGAAAAATATTATTAAATAGCCACATCTACATATTGGTTGAACGTAAATGTGCATGACCATTATTTCCTCGTTGAAGAAATCAAAGAATTTAAGATGCAAACGATGTAAGACACAAGCAAGTTTTTTTAGAAATAAGCAGTCCTTTAGCTGAGATTAATTGATGGTCTTTCTGAGAGTAGCAAGGATAGTGGTAAACACAGTTTCTGATTTGTCTGCCATGGTCTTATCAAAAGGCCATATACCCTAGAGTAAAGGGCTATGGTTTGGCACTAAACCAACCTCTATATCTTACTAACCTATCCAACTCTGCATTTGTTTGTGTGTGTGTGTGTGTATGTGTGTGCAATGGAATAGATACGCAGTTTGTTTTTTTGAAGACTAATGATAATATAGAGTGCCTAGTACAGTGTATAGCATGCAGTAAGAATTTAGTAGTTGATAACAATTGTAATTATGGTTATTATAATTCTAAGAGCAAAACTGTCAAGCAAGAGTTCTATAAATATGTCCAGCAGTACTTGGCCTAAGATTCCTTTAAGCATACAGCCAGCACTCCTCTCCCCACCATGCAGTGATAATTTCCCATGTTTGTGGCCCCAGCTTAGACATTAATCTTCCAGGAAGCCTGCCCTGTATCCAAGCCTGAGTGAGACGTCCCTTCTATGACTTCTCCTAGACTTTGTGTTATTATAACTATTATCACTTGTATTGATAATGTCTGTAGGCCCTTGAATACATTTTGCTTGACCTGTATCCCCACAGCCTAGTTTGGTGCTTAAAACATTGTGCATGCTGAATATGTGTTTTTGAATGGCTGCTGATAAGTAATTAGTACATACACTATTAACAGGCTGAAAAGATGCCAACTGAGAAAATTATTCAGATCACCCTAGGAACTGATTCTGGTGGGATTCTCTTTCGTTCCTGTATAGATTTTCAAATTTGTGAACCTAACTTTTCCTCTTGGTCAGCGTCTTCCTAGTTTGGCATACGCCAATTAACTGAGGCTATTTGACCCTACCTGTCCTCACACAACTTCATGTATTGGATCATGGACCAAATACAGCACCTGCTCTTGCTACCTCTAGAAATGATGCTACGTATACCCTGATTTCCTTCCTGCTCAATCCTACTTGGGTCCTATTGAGAGAACTCTCATTTATATTATCTGCTTCTCCAAAAATCTTTCCAGTTATGCCCTTCACTATGATTTCTAGTCTTTTACCGTAAGGTGACTTTACTTATTGCATGGCTTTAATACCCCTTTCCTTTGGTTTAACCCACATAGTTCTCAGTATGGTTATCTTGACCATGTATTCTGCCTTGTCTTTTCCTAACTTATTCTGGTACTTGCTATCTAATGGATTCACTTTTGCCATTGACCTACTATTTTTTAAAAAATTTTTACTTTATATTGGAGTATAGTTGATTAACAATGTTGTGTTAGTTTCAGGTATACAGCAAAGTGATCAGTTATACATATACATGTGTCTATTCTTTTTCAAATCTTTTCCCATTCAGGTTATTGAAAATGTGACTTTTTCTTTGGGATTTGTGCAATTGAAACTCCCTCAAGGAGTGTCCTTCCTTTACCAATAATTTAAAAGATGAGTAATCAAATACCGAATTGTGGTGTGGTAAATTGTCTGTGAAAATGGCCACAATACTTCCTCCCATCCCTGTGGGCTTTTGTAATGTGACTTGTCCACTTCCCCCATCCAGAGGCAGAGTCTATTTTCCCAGCCCTTAAATTTCAGTTGGGCTATTACTTGGTTTGACCAATAGAATACAGCAGAAATGATGATAGAGGACTTTTAAGCTTAGGTTCCAGGAGATCTTACAGCTTCTGTTCTCACCCCCTTGAATCACTGTGCTGAGGTACCATGTGAGGAAACCTAATCTAACAAACTGAAGATAAAAGGCCTCCTGGAGCAAGAAGAACCCTCCCCTCTGAAGGTCCCTCAACCAACTCTCTGACAGCCAATAGTAATCATCAGAAACATAACCAGCTTATACCATCCAACCCCAGTTAAACCTCCAGATGATTGCAGTTGTATGAATAACTCCAGATGAGAATAGCAGAAGAACTACCCAAGTGAACCCAGCCCAAATTTCTAACTCACAGAATCATGATGAAATAAGTTAAGCCAGTAAATTTTGGGATAGTTTGTTAGATAACTGATAGCAATAGTTAATGGATAATACACATGGCTTTCTAAAGAAGCACAATTTATTTCTGTTTGTTTTAAGTCAAATCTGGAAATGTATCCTTTTTGAACCTACAGTGTTATTTCATTGTTCTTTCTCACTCTTATCTAACGTTTGTGGAACATCTTAAAATTCAAAATCTATTTTTATATCTATTCCTTTGATCCTGATATCCACTCTGTAGGAAGGAGGCAGAGCAGGTGTTACAAACATCCTCATTATCTGGATGAGGAAATTGAATGCAGAGAGAGCCCACTGTCCATCCAATGGCACATGGTAGAGGCCAGGATCATAACCCAGCCCTCTATTCTGCGCAGTGCTCGCAGCCCCCTCTGCCTCAATAGAATAATATTGTTTCTAATATTGGCAGAATTGCATTAGATCTAGGTTTGCATTTACCAAATTTTTGATTCTCAATTTTAAAAAAATCCAATCTAATGTTCACTTTTCATCATTGTCTTTTTAAAAAAGTTTTACAACCATGTTCATTTTAAGTAAACTTAACTTAGCTCTGAAGTTTCTGATTCATTTTCGATCAAATTTTTGTTTAACAATAATTCTTTGATGTTCTATAATCCCCTTGAAACATTTTATAAGCCATTTATACCTTTTATCTTTGAATCATCCAGTCACATCTTGTCAAGGTAACTCAAAATTATGTTTCACACTCTTTGTATTAGGTTCAAAATGCACTGTATTTCTCTAGAACTAATAATGAATTTGGTAAGGTTGCAGGATACAAAATTAATGCACAGAAATCTCTGGTTCCTATACATTAACAATGAAATATCAGAAAGAGAAATTAAGGAAACAAACCCATTTACCATCTCACAAAAAGAATAAAATACCTAGGGATAAACCTACCTAAGGAGGCAAGAGACTTGTAAAACTGTAAAACACTGATGAAAGAAATCAAAGATGACATAAACAGATGGAGAAATAGACCATGTTCTTGGACTGGAAGAATCAATATTGTGAAAATGACTATACTACCAAAGCAATCTACAGATTCAGTGCAATCCCTGTAAAACTACCAATGGCATTCTTCACAGAATTAGAACAAAAATTTTTACAATTTGGATGGAAACACAAAAGACCCCAAATAGCCAAAGCAATCTTGAGAAAGAAAAATGGAGCTGGAGGAATAAGGCTTCCTGACTTCAAACTACACTACAAAGCTATAGTAATCAAGACAGTATGATGCTGGCACAAAAACAGAAATATAGATCAAGGGTACAGGATAGAAAGCCCAGAGATAAACCCACACACATATAGTCACCTGATTTATGACAAAGGAGGCAAGAATATACAATGGAGAAAATACAGCCTCTTCAATAAATGGTGCTGGGAAAACTGGACAGCTACATGTAAAAGAATGAAATTAGAACACTCCCTAACACCATACACAAGCATAAACTCCAAATGGATTAAAGACCTAAATTTAAGACCAGACACTATAAAACTCTTAGAGGAAAACATAGGAAAAATACTCTTTGACATTAACCACAGCAAGCTCTTTTTTGACCCACTTCCTAGAGTGATGAAAATAAAAACAAAAATAAACAAATGGGACCTAATGAAACTTAAAAGCTTTTGCACAGCAAAGGAAACCATAAACAAGATGAAAAGACAATCTTCAGAATGGGAGAAAATATTTGCAAATGAAGCAATGGACAAAGGATTAATCTCCAAAATATATAAACAGCTCATGGAGCTTGATATCAAAAAAAACAAACCAATTAAAAAATGGACAGAAGACCTAAACAGACATTTCTCCAAAGAAGACATACAGATGGCCAAGAGGCACATGAAAAGCTGCTCAACATCACTAATTATTAGAGAAATGCAAATCAAAACTACAATGAGGTATCACCTCACACTGGTCAGAATGGCCATCATCAAAAAATCTACAAACAATAAATGCTGGAGAGGGTGTGGAGAAAAGGGAACCCTTTTGCACTGTTGGTGGGAATGTAAATTGATGCAGCCACTATGGAGAGCAGTATGGAGGTTCCTTAAAAAACTAAAAATAGAACTACCATATGACCCAGCAATCCCACTACTGGGCATATATCCTGAGAAAACCATAATTCAAAAGGACACATATACCCCAATGTTCATTACAGCACTATTTACAATAGCCAGGTCATGGAAGCAACCTAAATGTCCAATGATAGATGTTGGATACAGAAGATGTGGTACGTATATACAATGGAATATTACTCAGCCATAAAAATGAACGAGATTGGGTCATTTGTAGAGACATGGATGGACCTAGAGTCTGCCATACAGAGTGAAGTACGCCAGAAAGAGAAAAACGAACATCATATATTAACACATATATGTGGAATCTAGAAAAATGGTACAGATGAACCTATTTGTAGGGCAAGAATAGAGATGTAGACATAGAGAACAGACATGTGGACACAGAGAGGGAAGAGGAGGGTGGGACGAATTGGGAGATTAGGTTTGACATAAATACACTACCATGTATAAAATAAATAGCTAGTGGGAACCTGCTGTATAGCACAGGAAGCCCACCTCAGTGCTCTGTGATGACCAAGATGGGTGGCATGGGAAGGGTGGGAGGGAAGTCCAAGAGGGAGGGGATATAGGTATACATATAGCTGATTCACTTCATTGTACAGCAGAAACTAACACAACATTGTAAAGCAATTTTGCTCCAATTAAATGTTAACTAATTAATTAATTTTTTAAAAATGCAGTGTATTTCTAACCCGGGTATACTGTTGCTTTCTTCACTGAAGGAATTGCTTTATTGTATCCTTTACAGACTTGTCTTCCCCTAGAAGAGGATATTTACCTCATGCAAATTTTATTGCTATCTCAGGTTGTTATAGTTCAGAATGGGCTTTTGGAGGCTTGTTTTGAATTCTGAGAAAGCAGTCACATAAACTATGAGGACAGAAATTATAATAAGCACCAATTCTGGGAAAAGCATATTAAGAATAAAATCTTAAGTAAAGCTCATTGAGCCACCAATGCAGTAACACACACACACACACACACACACACACATACATATACACATACAACTTGGATTACTTATTTAACCGCAGTTTAATTTATAGGTGATATATATTGGTACTCAGTGTTCCATTGAAATGCAAAGGACTGTTTCTGTCATCTATCTAAAAGTAGCACTACTAACATTGACTTTACCTCTACTGTGTGCCTGGAATGGTTCTTGTTACATATTATCTGTTTAATACTCTCAATAATCCACTAGGGAGGTAGGTATTTGTTATCTCCAGTTTACAGGCAAGGAAATTTAGACTTAAAAGTACTAATGGCTGGGCTTCCCTGGTGGCGCAGTGGTTGGGAGTCCGCCTGCCGATGCAGGGGACACGGGTTCGTGTCCCGGTCCGGGAAGATCCCGCATGCCGCGGAGCGGCTGGGCCCGTGCGCCATGGCCGCTGAGCCTGCGCGTCCGGAGCCTGTGCTCTGCAACGGGAGAGGCCACAACAGTGAGAGGGCCGCGTACCGCAAAAAAAAAAAAAAAAGTACTAATGGCTGAACCTCCACTCTATCTTGTACCCTATCATGGGTGTGAAAATTGCTTGTATAAATGTATGAAAATCAGTGAATCTCTGGATTTTCCTTATATGTAAACGAACATATTAAAGTATACACACTGCATAAAATAATTGATGTGAGAGCAAATCCTAACCTCTAATATGCTATCCATATAGCTATCATCATTAAATTTTTCCGAAGAAATCATTAGTCAAAATTATTCTTTAGTGTGCTGTGGAATAAATGTGTTTCCATTTGGGCGTGCAAAACACACAAAGAAATGACAAGAATTAATACCTATTCATGAAGCACGCAATGGAACCCCACATTGGGGATTCCTGAGCTGAGGGGCCTGGTCTTAATTTCTATTAGCAAGTGAGGAGCCAATTAAATACTTTGATTGAAAGAGCTTTACTTGTACCTAATTGAAATACACAGCATGAGAAGAAACCGTATCTTCCATTCCGAATATTCTAAAATGTTGATTAAAATTAGTAGATGATAATTATATTTTTAATTAAAGTGTTAAGTCACTTATACTTTATTCGAAAAAATCTTATGAGAAAGGTATCCCATGTCTATATCTCTATTTCCCAGTTGTGGAAATTGAGGCAAAAAGGCATTAAGTCTAATAGTCACACAGCTAATAAATGATAGAGTGAAACCTAGATAATCCAGTACCAGACACGCATTCCTAAATTCTCTGCTCTTGGCAAACCCAAGGTTCTTAGGACAATGATACGATATTATATCTAAGAGATTTCGCAAATCATAAATGTAATACCAATGGAAGCCACTGTTTTGACTAAAGAGTGAGAAAGCCAACAAAGGATTTTAAAGATACAGGCACCAATGTGCACACAGTGTAAGATGATTGCCGTGGAACTACTTGTTCATTGAACTAAAAAACAAAACAAAACAAAGTCAGTAAAAAATAAGGAAAAACGTTAGAGACAATGGAGCACTGACTTCTAAAATATTTTAGGCATAATTGTCTTAGCTTCTTTTCCTCCTGTCCCCCCAACTATTTATTAGATGCATAGTAGAAGTACATTTATGAGATTAATCATAGGGCTAATTTAGATTGTATTATTTTGAAGACCAAACTTAAGCATATACTTGGGAATAATTTCTTTTTCTCATCTCCTCTTATTATAATAGTTTTGTTTTTTGGTTTTTTTTGTTTTTTGTGTTTTTTTTGTCTCGATGTGTCTTGTTTTACATGACTTACGTTTCAGGATGTTAGACTACCCCTACCTATGAAAAGACCATTCCACCAGCACCAGCTTCAATGAGTCTGGATCAAATAGCAGTTGGATTTAATAAGTCCATAAATAAGGCAGTAAGTAAATACAAATGGAATTACTTTTAAAACTTTATGGCCCAATAAAACCATGTCATTCCCGAGGGATAAGATATTTGAATAGTCAGTATAACTCTGGATATGCAAGGTAATAGAGTGCAAAATGTTTTAGCTATTGAAGTGAATAGATCTGGCATCCTTGATTCCACCACCAATCTCCTGTCTGAGCTCAGGCAATTTATTAAACAGTCAAACTCATTTTCTTCATCAGAAAAACAAAGTCAGTGAAAACATACCTTAAGGTTTTTAGGGAGGACTAAAAAAGATATGTAATGTTTCCAGCAAAATTTCCTTTCACATTGCAGGTGCTTGATAATTTTTAATCTCTTTTCTTCTTCCTTCTGGTCTCCTTCTCCAACTCTCCATTTTCTTTCATTTATGGATTAATTGTGTCAATGAGAACAAAAATGCTTACAGACTTTCAGGTTTAAGCTGTGAATTATCATATAACATCTTTCATGTGAGACTTTTTAGAAAATGAATTAACCATAGTGTTAGTTTTGATACTGTGAAAGAGCTAAATTAGCCTTTCCTGGCTTTCTGTGGGTCTCTATTTTCATAAAAATTGCTAAGGTTTATATACAAGACATAAAATGAACATTTGTACAATTGAAGATTTATGGAAGTTTAGAATTGGAATATTCAAGAAGGAAGAGATGAGTATTTATTCAAACAGTCAAAAAAAGTGTGAGGTCTAATTATGTGCTAAGTCAAGAGGTCCCTGAATTTGAGACTTTTTTTTTTTTTAATAAATTTTATTTATTTATATTTGGCTGCGTTGGGTCTTCGTTGCTGCACGCGGGCTTTCTCTAGTTGAGGCGAGTGGGGGCTACTCTTTGTTGCGGTGCGCGGGCTCCTCATTGCAGTGGCCTCTCTAGTTGTGGAGCACGAGCTCTAGGAGCGCGGGCTTCAGTAGTTGTGGCTCGCAGGCTCTAGAGGGCAGGCTCAGCAGTTGTGGCACACGGGCTTAGTTGCTTCTCGGCATGTGGGATCTTCCCGGACAAGTGCTCGAACCTGTGTCCCCTGCACTGGCAGGAAGATTCTTAACCACTGCACCACCAGGGAAGCCCTAAATTTGAGTAGTTTATATTCCAGTTGGGAAGGTACACAATGTTCAGTTTTACTTAGCAAGAAAGAGACAACACAGATTGGGTGGTGAAACAAGATCTATCCAAGAAGGTTTCAATTAGCAGATGCCTAACCCTGGGAGAAGTCAGCTGCATGGAGGGTGGGAAGAAGAAAATAGCAAGTATAAAGATATTAGGTGGGAACAATCTTGGCCTGTTTGCGGACTAGCGAGAAGGTCAGTCAGGAACAAAAAAGGAGAAATTGGCAGGATATGAAGTCAGAAGGGAAAGCAGGAACAGACTGTGTAGGGTAGGTTTTGTAGACCACGATAAGTAGTTTGAGTTTTATTTTAGTGTGATGGGAAGCTGTTGAAGAATTTTGAGAAGAGTGACAGATCTCTTTTATAAATTTAAAAGGTATTTCTGGCTGCTGTGTGGAAAATAGATGGTCAAAGGGCAGAAATGGAGGCAAGGAGACAGTTAGAAGGCTCTTGCTATATTAAGACTGAACAGGATAGTGGTTTAGATTAAGGCGGTAGCAGTGGAGATAAGAAGTGGTCAGATTTAGGTTGAGGCAATGGGACTTGATTGTGGATTGAAGTGAGGAGGCAGGGAACTCAAGAAACCAACTGTGATTCCTAAAATTGGGGCTTAAGCAAATGGTTGGGAGTTGTTGCCATTTACAGTGATGGGAAGGGTTTTGGGAAAATAAAATTTGAGGCGTCTTAAGAATTCTGTTTTCAACTTGATAAGATGGAGATGACTATTAGACATTCAAGAAGAGATGTTGTCAAATAGTCAATCAGATACATGACTTGAGTTTGGGAGAATAGTCAGGAATGGAGATATAAATCGGTTGGTTAGCAGCATTAGATGGTTTCTAATGTCATGGGCCTGGGCAAGTTCACCTAAGAAAGGAGTATGGCTAGAGAACAGTTGAAGGTCAGAGACTGGGGCTTTTATCAATTATAAGAGGAGAAGTCATCAGGAGAGTTTGAGGAGTATCTATTGAATTATTGGGTAGAAAGAAAATCAGGCAAAACTAAAAGACAACCAGTTTTAATTCAGAGATAAATCAACAAATAAAAAATGCTGAATACAATCTTAACAGGATGCCAAGAAAATGTCAGGTAATCAATCGTGAAGGTTAATATTGTGATCTTAGAACCAATGCTGATTTTTTAATGATTTTGCCAGACCGAGTGATGAGTATTATTTTATTTCAGAAGTCCAGGAGAAAACCTTTAAATCTGAAAAGAATTGGTAGAGGGAAAGAAGGAGGAATAAAGGAAGGGAGAAGTCACAGAGAGGTGCTCTGAAGACCTTGCCTCAGGTATTTCCCCTCTCAGAGACACTAATTTTCTTTTATTTTTTGGAGTATAATTGCTTTACAATGGTGTGTTAGTTTCTACTCTACAACAAAATGAATCAGTTATATATATACATATGTTCCCATATCTCTTCCCTCTTGCGTCTCCCTCCCTCCCACCCTCCCTATCCCACCCCTCCAGGCGGTCACAAAGCACCGAGCTGATCTCCCTGTGCTATGTGGCTGCTTCCCACTAGCTATCTACCTTAGGCTTGGTAGTGTATATATGTCCATGCCTCTCTCTTGCTTTGTCACAGCTTACCCTTCCCCCTCCCCATATCCTCAAGTCCATTCTCTAGTAGGTAGGTCTATGTCTTTATTCCTGTAGAGACACTAATTTTCAAGCGGGAATCAAAGAAAGGGAAAAGATCATACAGGCTTTCTTTTCTCCTGATGCCACTGCCCGTAGCTGCTTCTTGCCACTTTTTGTGTTGCCTGTCTTCATTCTGGCTCCAGTCCCAAGCCAAAATGTGGAAGCCTAAGCTCTAGGGGACATGATCTAACCCCCTAAGTCAGTTGAAATTTGAAAATACATAGTTACCCCACCAGGGTCAAACTGACCCCATTACTCAAATGAATGATCCCCTCAAATGGTTTCCTTATTGTGTAACCACTATCCATGAAGGAATGGAGACACGTTCTGAACCGTGAAGGAGTGTTGCAGGACATCAAAGTCCCAAGTGGTTTCCTTCAGAAAAAAACTGTTGAAATACAAATGTCTAACATCTAGCAACCGGCTTCAGAGAGGAAGAGAATTACACTATGAACTCCAATCAGTGTAATTAAGAAAATTTTAGATTGAACTAGACAATCGAGCACAGGCTTTGGAGTCAGTCAAACATCGGTCCAATTTCCAGCACCACCACTTATTATATTTTGACCTTACACGTATTACATGACTTTTGTCATAAACCTCAACTTCCTTTCCTGAAATGAGCATTATGATAACACTTAACTGAAAGTTTACTGTGAGAATTAGATGACAAAATTTCCCTTAGCCTCTTCCAGGCATACTTCTTCTCTGACTCTCTCCAGCAGCGGATCTGAGTAGGAAGGGCTGCAAATCCAGGTTCTTTCCCCAACTTCCTTAAACACACTTGCTCCCTTGACTACCTTCCCCATAAGGCGCATGAAATACAATGGCTCTGCTTGATAATTCCATTCTTATCCAAATTCATTTTCCAAAACTTCCCACTCCTTACTACCTGCTTCTCAGCCTGTTCTGGCCAAGTCAGTCCCCTCCTTATACCCATTATACTCATTGCTTAGTTCTGCTTAATACCTGTAACTTTCATTGCCCCGCAGCTACCTCGTTGTCCTGAGCTTCCCTTCCTTCCCTTTGTACATCCAGCTATTATTCATCTTCAAAACTTAGTTCAACTAAATGCAATGAGTTGTCCTGAGTCGGGTTGTCCTGAAGCAGAAAAAGGACATTAATGGAAAAAACTGGAGAAATCTCAATATATTAATGTACTGATGTTTCAGTTTTGACAAACGTACCATAGTAATATAAGATGTTAACATTAGCAGGAACTAGGTGGGGAGTATACTGGAACTCTCTGAATTATCTTCATAGCTTTTCTGTAAAACTAAAATTATTCCAAAATAAAAAGGTTATTTTAAAAAATCAATATAGCATAAAAGAAGCAGACTCACAGATATAGAGAACAAAGTAATGGTTACCAGTGTGTGAGGGGGGAAGGGCAATATAGGGGTGGGGGAATGGGAGGTACAAGCTATAGGGTGTAAGATAGGCTCAAGGATGTATTGTGCAACACGGAGAACATAGACAATATTTTGAAATAACTGTAAATGGAAAGTAACCTTTAAAAATTGTATAAAAATTTAAAAAATTCAGGCCCTAACCTTTCTTGAAGACTACCTTGCCTATAACACTTTCTTTGCCCTCCCCCCCACAAACCCCTGTACATCTTTCCTAGCAATGTGACCTTGGGTCCATTGCCTAACTGTCCTGCGTTTTAGTTTCTTCATCTGTAAAATGATGCAAATGAACATAAACCACAATTAAGAGAAGGTCTGGGAGGAGGTATTATACTTTGTGTGTGTTTGTGGAGGTGTTAGGGGGTTGTGTGGAGGGGGTCTGGAGGAGACCTAGGGAAATATTGAGCTGGGCTTCACGCCAATGCTGTCTAGTTCAAGAGTCTCTGTTCTTAACCATTAAGCTATGCCGCATGTGGAAACATTATAAAATATTTTGTTGTAAACATTTATATAGTATTCATAGAGAAAGGGAAACATATCAAATCTTAGGGGCTGTCTCTAAGCTATGGGATTGTGAATGATCTTAATTATTTTATTTTCCTTCATTTTTCAAATGTTCTACAACAAATACATATTCCTTGTGATGAATAATACATAATTATACACACCAAACTCATAGTAGTAATGGCCTCTGGAGACAGAGTGATAGAAATGAGACTCAGGTAAGGGTTAAGGGGAACTCTCATTTCATTTTTAAAAATCAAAACCAAATACCATATAATGCCAAAGAATGTTTCTTCTGGCCTACGGACAGGGAAAAATTTAGAGGACATAAGGAAAAAACAGGATTTTTGGCGTCACCTCAACGTTATTTAATTTTTTTAATAACATAAAAATAATCTATCCAAGTTCTAACTATTCACAGTGAATGATTTTAGTACCTGTTTTGAAATATCAAATTCTTTCAAAAAAATTTTGCACAGCGCCTGTGCTTTACTGATAGGCGTCACAAGTGTTTCCTCTGCCCACAGCGTAATTTGGCTTCACAAAAGTTACTTCTTCATTCACGTTCCAGCAGAACAGGATAGGTTTGTATGCACAAGTGTGTCCTCACCAGGTTTCCCAATTGTTAAAGCACATGGTCCATAATAATCCAGCAAAATGAAATAACTGAATTCAAATATCTCTTTGAGAGTACAGTTTTATACTCAGAGTTGCTCAAAACCTTTCAAATGCATTATGAAGGGAAATATTATCTAGGGAAGTTGCCTAGATACTCAGTGATCTACCCTAGAATTAAATCTGTCTTATATTGACTCAAGAAGTATTTTTACTCATTTGCCTTTTAGCATGAAGTGACTGGCTGTATCAAGGGATGTTATAAAAAGCAACCCATCACTGTTAATATTGTCAGGATATCTGGGGGGGTTGTTGACCATTATAATCCACATATAAACCAGTCCTAGAGGAGGAGTTTTACTCTGACCTCATTATCAGGATATTTCTGAATATTATTTTACTTTTACCTTGTGAACACTGTGAACTCTATACTTGGTTGTACATTCTTTTCTTGTTTGGCTGCTAAAAAATTCTTAAAGTAAAATTTGTGGCCTAAAAAAGTTAGAGGAATATCTGCATGACATTATTATATGCAAAAATTTCTCAAACAGGACTCAAAATCACAGTGACTTAAAAGAAAAGATTGAAAATTGGACCTCATTAAAATTAAAGTTTCTGTTCATCAAAAAATACCATTAAGAGAATAGAAAGACAAGCCATAAACTGGGAGAAAATATTTCTGACAGATACATCTAATGAGCAGTCCATTCTGAACATGGGCAAGAGACTCAAAAAGACACTTCACAAAAAAAAAAAATATCAAAATGACCACTCAGCGTGAAAATGTGTTCAGCATCATTAGTTATCAGAGAAATGCAAATATAAAAAATAATAAGGTACCGTGATCCACCCATCAAAATACAAGCTATAGCTTATAAGCAAATACATGACCATATGAATAAAAGTCCAGGTTTTCCTAAACTGAACATCAGAATACTTGGAATCAGACGACTCAGATTTTCATCCTAACTCCACTTACTAAGAGTACAACTGTTGGGGAAATTACTTAAGATAGCATCTATTTCACATAGTTGTTGAAAGAATTAAATAAAACAGTACAATAAAACTTACTTTAAAATTTTAAAGTGAAATATAAGTTACATTTAAAAGCAGCCAATATTAATCTAGAAACATGAGCCTGAGAGTAAACAAAAAAAACAACAAACCACCGTCAACAAAAACTGAGTCTTACGAGGAAACAATTTTTTTTTCTTTCTTCTTTTTTTTGTTGCGGTACGCGGGCCTCTCACCGCTGTGGCCTCTCGCGCCGCAGAGCACAGGCTCCGGACGCGCAGGCCCAGCGGCCATGGCTCACAGGCCCGGCGGCCATGGCTCACAGGCCCAGCCGCTCTGCGGCATGTGGGATCTTCCCAGACTGGGGCACGAACCCATGTCCCCTGCATCGGCAGGCGGACTCCCAACCACTGCGCCACCAGGGAAGCCCTACGAGGAAACAATTTAAGTCTATAATTTTTGTCTTTCCCGAGATTGTTTAGAATTGCTTTAGGAAATATTTGGCATCCTTCTTTAAATTCTGTCCAAATGACTGCTAACGTGAGTTTAGATGTTTGAGAAATTGCTGGTTCTCCCTGGGTCAACTTGTGATAAGCTTTCAGAAGAGAGGACCAATTTGCCCATATAAAAAGTATCCCATTCATGCAAAATGGTTTGTTGAATCGGGAGATAAATATGCAATATACCAAAAGTCAAGTTGAATTTGTAAAATAAAATCTACTGTAGCCTCTATTTAGAGGGGAAAATGAAAGAGGGAGTGAGATGAATGTAGGGGCTTTTTTCATCTCTCATTGTGCAGCTGAGCAGTTTGTGGAAAAATAATAAGTGCTATGAGACCTTCCCAAAGGAGCTTCTGAATATAAATACTCTGACTTTCATGTTTAGAGATGTCAGTTCTGCCAGGTGATTTTCTCAAGTTTCTTTCTAACTTGACACATTCCTCAAAACATTCCAAATAGCTTCTGCTCCCAATATCCCATTGGGATCATTCTCAATGAGATAATTTTCAATCCTCTTGTTGCTAGATCTAATATACAGTTTTTAATCTTATCTTATTTGACCTCTCGGTATTTCACCCTTCCTCCTTGAAAAACTTCTGTGGCCTCGTACTCTCTTGGTTTTCTTCCTTTCTCTAGCAGCTGCTTCTCAATGTTTTTTGTGACTTCTACTTTTGCTCATCTTTTAAAATTTGATGGTCCTTAGGTTTTCCCCTGTGTCCCCTTTATTCTCTCTCCCAAAGCAATCCCATCCATTTATCTGGCTTCTAATACCATTTGACAATGACTATCAAACCTCTAGCTTCAGCCAAGATTTTATTCTTGTGCTCCAGACTTGTATAACTCCCTACTGAACATCTCCACTTTGGTTTCCTGTAGAGACTTCAAAACCAACAAGTCTTAAGTAGACTCTGTCTTCTCTCTCCTCACCCTGATGCTACTTCTGTTCCTGTGATATTTCTCAGTATATGCACAATCACCCATCAACTCCTTTCTTTCTGTATTCTCCACTGTCACACAATCAGCAAGTCCTGTCAAACCTATCTGCTAACTAGTGCTGCAGTCCATTCACTCTCCATCTCATTTCTTTCAGTTATATAAATGCTTGACTATAGTCAATTCTACACATAACCGCCAAATCTGATTATGCCCTCCCCTTGCTGAATATATCCCATTTTTAGCAAAAGATGTGCATCCCATAATGACTGTTATTGACTATTTGTTATAACAGCTCTTGAAGAGTTAGATTATTTTTTAGAAAACTTATTTTTTAGTATAACAAGTTTTATTTTTACTTCCAAACACACTAAATAAATACACCGTATGGAAAAACATTACAATTTTAAGCAAAGGCACGTTTACCAATTTAAATGACATTGAAGGACAAATTTGATGTGAATGCAGTTTTGGGGTGAATCTAAAACATGTTGTTTTGCTTACGTGAGCTGAATTAGTGATAAGGAGGTATCACTCTTTAGTCTATTGTGAGCATGCACTATTTTCATGTTAGCCTTTCCTTTAGCTTCTAGCTATTTTGTGTTTGTATATATGTGTGTGTGTGAAAACTTCCTTTTTAGTGCAGTTTGAATACAAGATAACCATATGCCCCTTCCCAAGACTTTCTCCTTTACATGCTCCTCCACCACTCACAAGCAAGTTCTTTCTCCAGCAAGTACAATAAATTTTCAGGTATCATATATATTATACATACAGATTGTATTTACCATCATACTGTGATATTATGGCTTATAAGAAATACTTATTTGGTCATTCAAATGGCCAAAATGTATTTCTCATATGTATTTGGTCTTTGTCCATGGTTCCTGGCTCTCAGCTTTTAAGAACCTTGGGATTTCCTGTGATAAGAGTGATTAAGGTGTCTTTTGTTATGTTAATGAGGTGATTTTTGGAAAGCCCTTAGGTAACTTGAGGATGGGGGCGCTGCCAGGAGAATCGACCACTTGATTAGAGGGTTAGAACTTTCAGTCCCTCCCCAACTCCCCCCTGCCCCCCCTCCCCCCCACCTCTAGGGAGGGGAAAGAGGCTGGAGATGATTGACTTAATTGCCAATGGCCAATGATTTAATCGATCATGACTATGTAATGAAGCCTCCATAAAAATCCAAAAGGGTGGTGTTCAAAAAGTTTCAGGGTAGGGCTTCCCTGGTGGCGCAGTGGTTGAGAGTCCGCCTGCCAATGCAGGGGACACGGTTTCGTGCCCCGGTCCGTGAAGATCCCACATGCCGCGGAGCGGCTGGGCCCGTGAGCCATGGACGCTGAGCCTGCGCGTCCGGAGCCTGTGCTCCACAACGGGAGAGGCCACAACGGTGAGAGGCCCGCGTACCGCAAAAAAAAATAAAATAACAGAATTCTTTTCAATTAATGACATTTCATCAAGCTGAAGAGTTTTCAAGAACAAATGAAAGTTGTCAAGTGCCATTTGTATTCTCTTTGCTTTCAGGATAAACTCTAAACTCCTTAACCTAGTTTGAAAGGTATGTGACCTAACCCCTGCCCCATCTGACACCACACTTTACCTTTCAGCCATACAGAATGACAGAAACTTTGCACCAATGCAGGAGCTGTACTTTCCTTAAAGGTACTTGGGCTGGCAGAACTAAGGCTGGCATGATTAAGTAAAATCTTATATAGGATAGAGGATTCAGGGAAAACAATAAAATGATATTAAATGTGTATACCATAGCAAAGAGGAATTTTAGAAAGCATGTTCTTCTAGAACAGAATGAATCAACAAATGACTATTCTCCTAAACCATCTTTTTGAATGCTTTCTGAAAAATCATGGTGCTATGGTGATCTAATGAGGCAGAATAGTTTACATGTTTTGTTACACTGACTACCTCCATTAAAAGTTTGTAAATCAACCCCTGTAAGTTTCAAATTTAGGTAGGCTACTCATAAAAATCGATTCATCCTATGCCATTCATCCTATGTTTTGTTGATTATAAGCTCTCCGTAGCGCTTAATTGTTTTTTGTTGTTGTTGTTTTGGTTTGGTTTGGTTTTTAACCAATACTGGGGTGCTTTAGTCTTTAAGGCATTTGAATGCATGCAGTACCTAAACATTTTCTTGAAGGATCTTTTTAGGTGAAATGCTATTAATTATCTGGGCTTTAATGAAAGCATCTCTCTGGCTGCTTTGTCAAGAATGGATACTAGGGCACAAGAATGCAAGCAGAGAGGTTAGTGTGGAGGCTATTAGAATAACCCAAGTAAGAGATAGTAGTAGCCTACCTAGGCCAGTGGCAAGGAGATGGAGAGAAGTAGGATAAACAAGATTTTAGAATGAGAAATCTTGCCTTTCGTGACAACATGCATGAACCTGGAGAACATTATGCTAAGTGAAATAAGCCAGACACAGAAAGACAAATACTACATCATACCACTTACATAAAAAAAAATCTATAATAGTCAAACTTACAGAAGCAGAGAATAGAATGGTGATTGCCAGAGGCTAGGAGATGGGAGAAATAGGGAGGTATTAGACAAAGACACAAAGTTTCAGTTATGCATGATGAATAAGTCCTAGAGATCTACTGTACAACCTAGTGCCTATAGTTATTAATACTGTACTGTATACTTCAAATTTGTTAAGAAGGTAGGTCTTATGTTAAATATTGTTATCACCAAAATAGTAATAAAATAATAAAAAGAGTGGGATGAAACTCTTGGGGGTGAAGGATATATTTATGGCTTAGATTATGATGATGGTTTCACAGATGTATACTTATCTCCAAACTCATCAAATTGTACACATCAAATATGTACAGATTTTTGTGTATCAACCATACCTTAGTAGAGTAGTTTAAGAAGAAAAGAATGAGCAACTGAAATGTTTAAGACTAAAGAAGGAATAGGTTGGGGTGGGGGAAGTAAGGGATCAAGAGGTTTGTCTTGGACATGTTGTTTAATTTGTTTACTAGACATGCAAGTGGGGATCTTAAGCAGTCATTGGAGAGTTGTGGGAAGAAGATGTAAATTTGAAAGTCATCTCTATAGAGCCATGAGACTAGCTGAGATCCCAAGTGAGCCTAGAAGACTTTCATATTCATATTCAGACAAGCACAGGAATTAAAGTGAATAGAAATGGACCCTTGGTGGATTAAATGTCAAAAGAAAATGGCATAAAACAGGACTCTATTCCAGCCTTCCTCCTCATCAATTTACTCATGAAGAATTTGTATACCACTGCAAGCCTTTTTTAGAATGAAATGGACCTTACATAAATGATATAAATCATTTTTTACAGGATGTCTGCCTTCCTGCTATGCTAAATGGGAAGTTAACATTCTTCTCTATACTGATCCTGTGATTTTACTGTGGCATTCTAAAAGTAGCCTTAAATAGCAAGTCAGTCTGAATTTATTACCAAGCTCAATATCATTTTCACCAAAACCAGAAGTGTTTGGCATATGTTGACATGCAGAGGGATAATTCTAAATAAATCCTATTCCACAGAAAATCCACTTACTTGTCTTACAGTATATTTTCCAATTAACCCAAGTTATTAGAACTCCTGAAATGCTATTTTCCTCAAAACAAAATATTCCAGAAGAACCATATTAGGAGTCTTTAGACAGTAGAAGCTAATTCCTGCTATCATACACTCTCAGACCACAGTTTATCTCTTGATAACCTAGGGACAGAGCTCTT
This sequence comes from Delphinapterus leucas, assembly GCF_059928025.1. Classification (NCBI taxonomy): domain Eukaryota; kingdom Metazoa; phylum Chordata; class Mammalia; order Artiodactyla; family Monodontidae; genus Delphinapterus; species Delphinapterus leucas. The sequence continues at coordinate 71,545,815 of NC_143139.1, forward strand.
ATTCAAGACTTGCGTCAAAATCTTTTAGGGACTTTGTTTTTAAATACTCATACCCAGGCCTCACTTTTGGAGATTCAAATTTGGTGGGTGTGTGAAGAGAGTATTCTGAAAAAAATGTCCCAAGTGACTGTGCTCTGGACCCCTAGTTAAGAATTAACTGCTTGATGAGAACAACCTTTGGGTCTCTAAGCATTTGAGATCTAGATGGATTCCTAGAAAATGTTTCTTTACCACCACCCCTACACCACCACCACCCCCCACCTCCCACCCACCCACCTGTCTGCCTGCAACCCACCTGTGAAAGTCACTTTTTCATTTACATCAGAATCAGGTCAGATTCTTTAATTTTTATAACAAAATAGATAGCTTCATCAAAGACATGCCAAGCATTTGATCTAAAGCAGATGGATCTCCTTTAACAATTAAGAATAACTATATTTTAGGCACATATGATGACTTCTATATCAAGTTGATGGCTCTCCTAATTCAGGCAAAATCTGGGATGTTCAATAAGTGTCCAACAGGGACTGTACTCTATAAGTTGTATTCTTACCGATTCAATCTAAGCCTCTCTTCCTGAATGATCAGAAAGCCAAATTTCTGGACTGTATCACTTTTGATTACTTTTGTTCCCTATGGAAATGCCTTCAGAGAATGAAAATTTTAAACACTAAGTCCTTCAAGTGTTATGAAAGTTTATAAAAGAGATAGCTTCATCTAATAAAAACTATTGTGGACACTGTCTACATGATAAATTTCCCCTCAGAGTGGAAAGCTAGGGAAAATGTACCTAATATAAATTGATATGCTTCATTTTATTTATAAAGAGAATTATTTAAGTGCTTTGATCTTAACAATAGCAAGTTTTATGTGCTGCTGTAGTAATCATCCCTAACCAAGTCTTTCTGGTTCGGGCATCTTCTCATATCATTTGGCCTTCATTCTTTAATCCTTACTTTAGTGGTGCCATAGTACCTATCCCTTTTATTGTAAGTTACACTTCAAATCCCTTTTTGGAAGTAGGTGAATTATTAATATTAAATCTATCCTGGATTCTACTCTTTCATAAAATCAATACCTATTTATTTTCAATTATTGGGAGACCAACTCCAACAAGTCTAGTTTGAAGACTGTCTAAGTAGATCCCCAAATCTTCTGCTTTTTTTCTTTGTTTTACAACAGGCCCTGCCATGACAAAAGGCTTTCTCTATGGAAGATCATGTTGTAGTCAAGGGTTGAGAATGCTCCTTTTAGCATCTGGAATGGAACTTTGTGACTCTTCTCTCCATCCTCTTCTTCTGCATCATCATTACTGATATTTGAGCACTTTCTATGAGCCAGGAACCGTGCTGGAAGCTTTGCATGCAAGCACTCATCTAATCCTCACAAGATTGAAGGCTATCCTAAATAATGCCCCTATTTTAGATGAGGAAACCAAAACTTAAAAGATTAAATATCTTGCACTCAATATATGTTTTTAAGTAAATGCATGAACTTATGTAACTGAATATCCAATTATTAGATTTAGTTCTGGCTGAGACTAGGAGAAACAAGTTAAGGAAATGCTTTGGATCTGGATGCAGGAATAAAGCACTGCTGTTCCAAGCAGCTTTCTGGGGCTTTCTCAGTTTCACCGTAGATTAAAAGAATGGCCTGCTCTTGCCCTGTGCTTGGGGCAGACAGTTCAACTTAACATAACATATAAAACAGAGTTCTCCTTCTTTGATCTGGGCTTAGACTTTTCTCTTTACCTGTGTTATTTATGTTTGAAATTTAAATAAAGGGTAGATCCAGCTGACCAAAGGATCAGTCACATACACTTGACTGCCCCAAGGCCCATAGAATAGAATCCAAGTGACAAGGATCATGGCCAGTATCTACTTGGTTGACCACTGACTGTGCCATGGTTTTCAGTCCCCAAAACGGGTCTCTCACAGCACTTTTTCTGCATGTGAAGAGTTAGCCATCGTCTACTTAACATGAGGCATGTATTTCACCATAGCCTGGAGAATGATAAGTAGTAGCCCATTTGACTCATATTCTTTGACTATAGGATTCAAAGTTAATTAATAGAGGCAAGGATCTAATGACCCGGGAAGTCTTCTCTGGCAGCAGTGGATTGGGAATCAGGAAACCTGTTTATTCTAGTAATGTGTGACTTCCTATGAATTATTTAAGTGCTCCCAGCCTCATCTTTTTAACTGTGTGATAGGAGAGTTGTGTTAGATTGTCTTGAAGGTGTCTCTCAACTCTGAAAATTTATAAAGTTACCAATCTCTCTGATTTACTGTCTCAAGTGAGCCTTTATCAAGATAAAGCTATGCTTTATATAATCTTCTTCAGTCTGGCAAAAAAATAGTTCAAAATCAACAGGCAAAAGCAAGAAAGAGCTTCTTACAACACAAGGATAAATTTAGAAATGATCTGTTCTCACATGCCTCATCCAGTCATTCATGAGGATTTTCTTTCATTACTTCCCATTTCCCTAACTGATTTTAGATATGGGCATATGATACATGGAGATGAGGTCAAATAATCATCGATGAATCTTTAAAAAATTAAATGTAATAATTGCTTCCCATTGTATCATACCCTGAATGAGGTCATATTTTCCAAGTTAACAGATCCTAACACATTGCATTTATTTATCAAGATATGTAATTATAGACTGCTCTCTAAACCTATAAATATTTAACAACAAATTTCCTTACAGATGTTTAAGAAAAACAAATCTTTCCTTTCACTAACTCCCCAGTTCAGTGAAATCAGCTCTGTGCTCAGAAGCCTGGCCATCCCTTGCTCACAAGCCCACGGAAATCTTTGTTTTAAAAAGATATAAAAAATCAGAACTTCAAGTTACAATGATTCCAACTTAGTCAAAACAAAAACAAAAACAATTTCCTACCATAATCCCTTTTCTCGGTTTATTATCCTTTATTTCAGTACACTTTACACACAACTATGCTTATTTTTTAAATTTTATGTTTGCTTTTCTAAAGCCATCCCTGCCTGCAGTTCTTTCCTTATTCCAAAAATGGCAACAGGCCAAGCCCCATTTTCTTCTAACTTAATTTTTCCAGACTTCTTAATGGCTATGTCAATTTCCTGTCATTGTTCTCTTATAGGATTTCCTTAGTCCCCTCCTAATGCCTTTGGCAGCTACACGTTTACACTGAAATTGATAAAGGTGGGGAATAGTCATCAACACAGTCCAGAGGAGAAGAGACTGAGTCATTAATGATGTAACTAAGCTGAAAAGCACCGTTTAATGGACTATTTCAGTAGCATGACTTGAGACTCAGCGGCTATGCTTTTTACTCCCTGGAAATGGTTGCTTTTAAATGGTATTCCCAAGGTCAGGAAGGAAACATGACATCACCAAGGAGAAGCTGCTCCTGAGGTAGTGAAAAAAAGCTTCAAGAAGCTCGTGTGTTTAAAGGTGCATGCATTGTGACTATCCAGTTGGCTAAAAGATAAGATAAATACTAGGAGTTGGGGCAAATTCAGAAAAACTCAGAGGAGAAGAGATTGGAGTTTTGTCTTAAGAATCAGTGAACTCAACCCTTGTAAAATGCTTCCTAATAAAATTTATTGTTTTTTCATTCTGTAAAGAAAATAAGTGCTACCATTTTCTTCTCACGTACAAGGTCAATTGAGTGGTCCAGCTTCTCCCTTCAGAGTCCAGTGTTAAAACTCAAACACATAGTTCACAGGATCTATGTTTATCTCAAGGCACATGAAGATCTGGGCAGAAGAGAACTATTTTGGAACTATGTAGATATTGGACATGAACATTTTGAAACACAATATTATAAAATAAATTTTGTTATTAAAGAATATACACATAACCTTTGAGGAATCCGAAGAACCTAATATTTCAGCATATTTGGAAAATTATTACTTTTCCTAATCGGTAAAAACTTTATTTAATGGTAAAACAGTCAGAATTTTGCTAGTATTGATCTCATTTGTTATAACAACTTCATTTAGTCCTTTATTTTTATTTAGAAGCTATGCTAAGCTACACATATATATGCTGTCAAACTCATGAATATTATAGGTTATATATATGTGCATATGAATATGGTGGCTATTAAAACTTTAGAGTTAAGTTTAGAAATTATATGTCTTGAGTGAGTGTACTAGTTCCCTATCATGGAAACAAATTACCACAAAGTTAGTAGCTTAAAACAACACAAATTTATTCTCTTACAGTTCTGGGTCAGAAGTCTAGAATCCAAGTGTTGTCAGGGCTGCTGTTCTGGAAACTTGAGGGGAGAATTCATTTTCTTGCCTTTTTCAGTTTCTAAAGACCATCTTCATCCCTTGGCTCCTGACCCTTTGCATCTGTTGTCACATTTCCTACTGCTCCCTCAAATCTCCTGCCTCTCTCTTATAAGGATACTTGTGACTACATCAGACCCACCTGGATAATTCAAGATAATCTCCCCATCTCAAAATCCTTAACTTAACCCATCTGCAAAGTCCCTTTTGCCATATAAGGTAAGATTCACAGGGTAAGAGGATTAAGATATGGACATCTTTGGGGGAGGTTATTTTCAGCCTAGCATAGTAAGATTCATTTACCCAGTAATATACTTCATAAATCCTGTAGTCTTAGTGGAAAATGACAGTCAAAAGTCAGTTAAAAGATATTTATAAGTAGAAGTCAAACAAAGGTTCTACATGATAATATTATAAAAATGATAGTACTGAGAAATGGATAAAATATATGACAGGAAAATTTACTGCAACAGTAAAACATCAACCAATCAAATTTAAGAAGGATAAAATGGTAAAGGAATGTTAAATATAATTAATCTGATCTGGGGTTATATTGGAAATAATGGAGCTTGCAAAGTCAAACTTTGAATGGATAAAAACATTTATTTTGTTAAAGTTCTGAAGAAAAAGTATCAATGGATGAATGGATGAAATGAATTGTATTTATTCAGCTATAATAAGGAATGACGTACCTATACACAACACAACATGGATGACCCTCAAAAACATTATACTAAGTGAAAGAAACCAGACACAAAACATCATATATTGTATGATTCTTTCTACATGAAATATCCAGAATAGGCAGATCCATAGAGACAGAAAACAGATTAGTGATTGCCAGAGGATGGGGGATATGGTAACTAGTGAGCAGTTTCTTAATAGGTAGGGAGTGTTCTTCTGGGTTGATGAAAATTTTGAAATTAGAAAGAGATGGTAGATACACAGTATTGTGAAATGCCACTGAATGCCACTGAATTGTACACTTTAAAATGGTCAAGTGTATGTTTCATGAATTTCACCTCAGTTAAGAAAAAACTCTAAAGAAATCCCAACATGACAATTCTCTTTAATAGCAGCCAGTCCAACAATAGATTTTGTGAGGACCACAAGAAATATATAACTCGATCTCAAGAAGTGCTTCTAGAATGCTGATGAGCAATACAGGCGATGAGCAATCTCTGCTCTAATCTCAACTTAGCCACATATTAGCCATCTGACTTTGGGGAAAATTACAATGTCTCTGGGCCCATTTCCCTATTCATAAAATAAATTGAGTAAATCAGATAATTTCTAATATTAAACTTCAAAATTCTATGATTCTTTTGTACTATCTGTTCAACACTGAGCTAGTTTCTTTGGGAATCAAAAAGTTACTATGTTTTATGCCCCCAAACAGTTTACATTTCAATGTAAAAACCAAACATGACAAATGTTCTATTTATTTGAATATATATACGTTCTGGACAAATTTGTCTACAACCACCAATAAATTAAAAGTGAGAAGGACAGAGAGACACAGAGAGAGAGAGAAGGGAAGTGCATATACCTACTAATGGTTGGTTATATCTGGATGGTGAGATTATAGCTTTTCTGTTGTTATTTTTATCTCCTAACTCTTTAAGAAATAAGTATTATTTGTATTGTTAAAAAAAAATTAAATCTCAATAAATTTGTCTCTATACTTCAGTGTTGAAGTATGGCTAAACCTGTAGTTATTAGGAATTTATAGTAATCTGAATAACCAGCAGTACTTTTGAAAATAATAATAAAATTCTTTTTAAAAATTAGCATAAAAAGTCATAAACCTATTCGATTATTTGACCCAAAAGAAGTAGTTCAACAAAAGGAAAAAGTTGTATAAAGGAAGATGTTCATTGCAGCATTATTTATAATATTTTCAAATAGAAAGTTATCTCAAGATCCCAAAAAAGAGGAGTGGTTTACTGAAAAGCCCTGCACCCCTGCTTCTTTTCTTTTCTTCAGACATACCAATTGCATTCCCAGGACACAGCCCCAGGTCTGAAACATTCTTCCCTGGCTCTTTGCATAATCAGGTTCCTCTCCTCCATCAGGACTCAGCTCAAATTGCAGCTCCTCAGAAAGTACTCCTCTGACCACCCAACCTAATACCTCATCACTCTATTATGTCATGTTTTTAATTTCTTTTATATTATCTTTTATAATCTAAAATTATATTTTGAATTTATTTGTTTACTCCTTATTGTCTGTCTCTTTCCACGAGGATATAACTCCATGAGAAAAGGCATTTGCTGAATGGTCACCATTGTATGTTTAAGGGCTAAAATAGTATCTGACACACACAGTAAGAGGTCCATCAATTTCTATTATTAAAAAAACCCCACACTATTGTAAAGCAATTATACTCCAATAAAGATGTTTTTAAAAAAAAGGAAAAAGAAGAATGATAAATACCTGTACCTAAGAAAAAAGTTTAGTAGGGAATGTACAAAACTGAAGTAATGATCTTAAGTAGATGAGATTTTGATTATTTAAAAGTTTATTACATGCATTTGCTAAATTATTTTCATAATACCTTTTCTTTCTTTCTTTTTGGCTGTGTTGGGTCTTCGTTTCTGTGTGAGGGCTTTCTATAGTTGTGGTGAGCAGGGGCCACTCTTCATCGTGGTGCGCAGGTGTCTCACTGTCGCGGCCTCTCGTTGTGGAGCACAAGCTCCAGACGCGCAGGGTCAGTAGTTGTGGCTCACGGGCCTAGTTGCTCCGTGACACGTGGGATCTTCCCAGACCAGGGCTCAAACCCGTGTCCCCTGCATTGGCAGGCAGATTCTCAACCACTGCGCCACCAGGGAAGTCCCCTTTTCTTTTTAATTAAAATTCTAGCAGGGTCTCCTCAATGGTAGTTGTTGTGGCCTTGGTTTCCTATCACTATACACTCTGTTCAAATATAAGGTCTAGTAGCCATATTTACTTACTTTTCTTTCCCTGATTTCTCTCACATGCAAGCAAAGTGTTATATAAGAATAGCACAGGATTTGTAATATTCCTGGAAGTACCATTTTATCAGCTCTGTGATCTTGGACAAGTTACCTGACTTTTATGGCGCTCATTTTTTTTTTATCTTATTAGGTTGTGTATCTCATGAGGTTTTGGTAGGAACTGAGACAATATTTGAATTATTTAGCACAGTTTTTGACACATTGTAGCTCAATAAATGATTGCTGTCACTACCATTATTGGCTCCTTGTAATCATCAAATTGATGTTGAATCCTATTTTCTGTTCTTGGAGTAAGAAGAGCAGAAATATTAAAAGGGTTTTATTTATATTCCCATTGTTCAGCTTTTCTGATCCTCTCCAAGCCTTTGTTTTACTACAAGTTTGGGTTATCAGATTTGCATGAAGGAGGGCATCTTACTCTCTGTCATCCAGAAAACTGGAAGGTAGCATATTGAATACAGTGTTTTAACCATGCCTGTGCCATGTGATTCAGATATATATATATATATATCCTGCTATATGAGATTGGATGCACCTTTACCAGGAAACAGAAAGTCATCAGCCCAATTTTTTGAACACTTCTTTGTGAATCAAAGAACCACTGACAAATGAAAGTTTTAGAGCTGGATGGACCCATTCACTCCACTTGATCTATCTCTGTCTAAGAGACAGAGAAAGGAAGAGTGTGCAGCCTAAGGCTACCCAGTTAGTGTCAAAATTGAGAGCATAGTCCAGCTCTAGACCAAGGCCAAGGCTCTTTTCACATACCTCCAGAACTGAATCTTTACCAGATGGCATCTAATGTAAAAAAGAAAAAAAAATTCAGTTCAGTCAATCACGAAAAAAGATCAGTGCCACTGGCTATGTGGCCTAAGTAACTGTCAAGATTTATTTTGTGATGTTTGTTAAACGGCCAGTCTGGTTTGGCATGAAGACACAATGTTTTAAAGCTTGAGGACTGTAAAATAATAAGAAGAATATTAATAATTATAAGATTCTTGATTTAATTTCAACATTTTCTGCTGTAATCATTCTGAATTTTCAGAGATTAGAATGGCCATGTTCTTGACTCTATTAAACGCATGGCAAGTCAACTTCCATGTTCCTTGATGGGGTGTGGCCATCACTGTTTGATATTTACGGGGTTGCTCCTGTCTTTTCTTCATCAATTTACAGAGGTCTTTTGAAAAAATAACCTCAAACATCTTCTGAGTTGATTGTCATCCTTAAAGCAGAATTTCCTGGGGATTTCATATTCGTGGCCATTCTCTGGGGCAGTTATACTCATAAGTAGATCAGGAAGAACAAACAGGTAGTTAGGAAACATTAAAATGAACATAATAGCATGCAGTTAGAGGAGACAGGTCACCCTTCAACCAAAGTACTCTGATTCTGCTCATTATAGAATTTGCTGGTGTGTCTCTAACTTGAATGCACTTACTTGAATGTACAGAATCTGCCCCAGGAAAGGTCCCTGGACATAACTGTAGTGGTGATAACAATGCGTGCATGACTTCAAAATACCCAATTGGCAAATCGAAGATTGAGCCAAACTTCTATGATTATTTTCTTTTCTAATCGAGACCAAAGTAGGTTGATTTCTGATTGTGCCACTGTATCAATTTAGCAAATATATTCTTGGCCTCATGTTGGTACTCCTAGAGAATATTCCCTTGTTTGACCACAGCTTCCTGGCTCGCAATATTTTCATGTGTGCTAATATTGACAAATATGTCCTAATCTATCATTTTCTTGAGAATTTATGATCCCCTTACACAACACAGCTCATTGCAGTAGAATCAGTTCACTAAGCAAGCTATGTTTTCTTCATTTTTGTCAGTATCTACTCAAATATGTACCATTGCATGGATTTTGTTCTTACACATTTGTCCTGATTCGAACATACAGAAGTGTTAGTCTTTTTTTTTCTTTTTTCTGGGAAATAGTTTTTATCAGAGTTTGATTACTGCACCAGCAATGGAAAAGACCTAGTTTCAGCATGAAGTATTTTAATCTAAAGCAGTTCCAAATAATATAGCTCTAAATTCTAGAGTTGTAGTATCTCTGATACGGCCTTTTAATTCTGTGGAAGGGATTATGGGTGGGGAGAAGCTCTTATTAAATACATTTTACATTTAATTCAGTTTTGCAGCACTCCTTGCTAATTCCCAATTCGGCAAGCTCTATCTTGGAATGCTTAGTAATAAAGATCAGAATGGTTTTATTGCCAAAACCTGAAATCGTTTAAAAAAAATCAGGCATAGTTCCTATACAACCTATAGGGTATTAGGAAGTTATTTAAAATTGACCCCTGTTGTGTTAACATATAAGTACAGACTCACAGTTCTCCAAGGATACCACTTAAAGCTAATGATGCTTTCAACCATCCATCTTATTGCTCAATACAAATTAAGCGTTTATGACCAACCAGGAACAGTGCTAGGCTTCTAGGATACAGTGGAGAATAAGACATCATCCCTGCCTTCAGGGAGATTACATTTCAGTGGAAAGATGGCACGTAAACTGACACATTGCATACAGCAGGACAAGAATTTATGATGGAGGAAAGTACAAAGAACTATGGAAATACATAGATATCTAACTTAGTCCTAGCCAGTCAGGAAAGGACTCCTGTGAGAAATGTCATGTAAGCTGGAATTTAGGATGAACAGGAATTAGCCAGGGAACGAGGGACTGGGTGTGTGCGTGAATGTGTAAGTATATGTGTAGATGGAAGTTTTCCTAAAACCGAAAGTAGTTCAGTGCACTGGAGCATAAACTGACGTGGGGCAGGGTGTGTTTGTTGATAGGGCGGGGTTAGCAATGACAAGGCTGAGTCAGGCGTTAGGTAATAACGTTCTTTTTTATTCCATGCCAAGGAATTTGGATGTTATTAAGGGGCCAATAGGAAATGAAAGGTTTTAAGCCCTGTGGGGAGGGAGGATGGGGAGAGATGTGGGCAACACTATCAGGTATGAGTTTTTCGGGAAGATCACTTTCCAGCTACAGAGAGGCAGCTATATGGTGGGGAGATAAACCACCCAGTTGCACTTAGGTACCACTAAGGACCACTAAGGGTTAGTTCTGAGGTTGCTCCCATGTGCCCCAGACATGTCCTTGGTTTGTTGCACTTGAGAGACAAGGAGTATTTTCAGATGATGCACAACTCCAAGGAGCACCCATTCCCTTTCCAGCCCTGATAGGGATGTCCTCTCACACAGGGAAGGCATGGTTGCCAATGCAAAAAGGCTTAAAGAACCTGACAGGTTCATGGCCTATAACCATTTCTTTTTCAGAGGCACCTGAAAAATGACCACTGGTTACTCTGTCTTTTGGGTTTCTGCACCTTTGGGAAGAAAGATACTTCGCTTTACATCATAAGGCTACTTACTGGGAGACACAAATAAGGATACACATGTAAACATACTATCTATGTGGTACAAAATCCAAGAGAATATCATTAGAGATCATACTTTTTGGAAATGAGATTATCATTTTTTAAAATTTATGTATATAGTCCAATTCAGGAAAAAAAATGTATAGGCCTCCAAACTTGTTTTTGTAAAATAAAAATGTTTTGAGTCCCATTGGAAAGATACATTTTTACAAATGCATCATATCATTAGTGCCTCAAAATACCCCCTTAAGGTAGAGGATTATCATTATTTTCATTTCACATCCGGTGAAACTGGGTTTCAATAAGCCAAAAGTGAGTTGTCTGGGCTGCCCTGAGCTCATAATACAATCAATGGCAGAGGTGGGCTAGGATTAGTTCATTCCACTCACCATAACAAAATGCTTACTCTGTGCCAGATGTTGTAAAAAGTTTTGAAGATGCAAAGATAAGTAAGATGTGGGCCTCTGCCCTTCCTCATCTTAGGTTTCCTCCCATGTTTGTAGGATTTTCTCTCTGCTTTGCCCACAGTGGACCAGGGAAGTTCTGAACCCAGAGCAGCACAAAGGACTCAAAGGACCACCACATTCCTAGACAGCTAGGGGGTCCACGGTTGTTTCACTCTGCGCTGGGCTCAGTGACTCTCCAGCTTTCTGTAGGACTCAGCATTGCACTTACTGGCTCACATGGTGTGGCCCTGCAACCCACAGCTTCTGAGAAAAAAAAATTCTAAAACCAATTTCTGGAATTTTTATGATACTATTCTTGATCGCAATACTTTGCATGCGATAAAAGTTTGTATCTAAAATTTTCTAGGTGACTTTTGGGTTACTCATCACTGACCTAGACTGCAGACTCTGGAAACAGAATGTAAACTTTATTATTTTGCCTAGGACTTACTCTTCAGAAGGAAATAAGCCCAGTCAAGCATTACTTCAAATATGTACTGAGTAGCATGCAATTTGGACATCTGAGTGTAGAAAGGATTGCTTTATATATCCCTGGAGTAAAAGGCCTATTTTGGCTCCACAACTATTCCTAAGAAAGACATTTCATGTGATGATTGAAAAAAAATAACATCTTTTAACAATTTATGCCTGCCATTTAAAAGTGATTATGCTAGGGGAACGAAGGCTGCCAGCAAGTCCTGCCTACCCTGCATTGCACAGGAAGTGCTTCATCTTCAAGAAGATCTATAGGAAGAACCTTTTGACAATAACGGGTCCCTGATAAATGTCAGATTCTACTGCTGAACAGGTCTGAGGGAGGAAATCTATTCAAGGACTGAGCAGCACCGGCCTCACTGTGGAATGACTCTAACTGCTGGTTCTACAGCGAGATGCTGTTGCCGTCCTCCTCTGGACTTCCATGAAAAACTGACCTGGCTACTGTGACTGTAGGGACTGCTGACCATGGGGCAGAAAGACTCTCACCATCTTCCTGTCCCACAAGCCAGTACATCTGAAGGACCTCCACTGGTAAACGTTACTGTACAACTGACTGCCCTTGAGTCCCCCCGGACTATGCTGTGTGGAATGGAATAGGCTGGCTTCTGGACACACAAGTCCAACTAGTGGAATTAACTGGTTTTTGTTTGGAAAGACCTAATGGGTCCACCACTAATGGCACTCGACATTACATGGGGTGACAGATCTGTACTGTGACTAATACAGTCTGTCTGGTGGCTAGGCCACCAGAATATTTCTTTTAAAGTCAGGCCTTCCCCTCTTCATGGGGCTGGATCTGGGTTTGTGAAAAACAGAGGTGGCCTTACCTTCCTTATAACTGGACAGGGCACTGCTGCTGTTGACGCCCTTTCCATTGACTCGGTAAGCTCCAAAGTATGCCCATATCTGGACAAGTGATGGTTCTGAACATACTACGTGTCTTATTCTTGATACTCTGGCTGCTGCTGTCTGTACTGAATTTATGGTATCTGGTTGCAGTGCCCCCTACATACCTGACCCCACAGAAGTGGGGAGGACCAAGATGTAAGGGTTGTGCAGAGTATGTAGGGATGGGGTGTATGGTCAAGATGGCTGCTCTCTTGCTCTCTGTACATCGCCTGCCTGACCAGTGCCCGCTTCACCTACACCTACTCACATGACTGACCTTCCTACCTACTTGCCCTCGGCCCCAGCTGGTGATAACTTATAAGAGGGGCAGTGAGGGGCATGCCCTTCTACTGGTTTCCCTGGTAACTAATGAGCCCACCTGAAGTCAATTCCCCTGTAACTGGTAAAATTCCCCATCCCCCACCCCCAGCGAAGACTGCCACTATGTCCTGCCTGCCAAGCGCCACCCATGCTGGGGTGTCGCTCCAGGGCCTTGTTTCAGACATGTAAGCTCGCTCATCCTAAACCGCTGATGTCTCTATAAAAAATAAAATAAAATAAAATAAAATAAAAGTGATTGTGATATACGTGCAAGAAGTTCTGCAAGAATATATAATAACCAACCATAGTACAGGGAAAACAGAAGACTTTTCACTTCCTAAGTTAAATATTGTTTAAAAAATTTAATAGGAACCTTTTATGACCAAAATTTTAAATAAAAATAAAATTTGGGGCTCCCCTGGTGGCACAGTGATTGGGAGTCCGCCTGCCGATGCAGGGGACACGGGTTCGTGCCCTGGTCCGGGAAGATCCCGCGTGCCGCGAAGCGGCTGGGCCCGTGAGCCATGGCCGCTGAGCCTGCGCATCCGGAGCCTGTGTTCCGCAACGGGAGAGCCCACAGCAGTGAGAGGCCCGTGTACCGCAAAAATAAATAAATAAAATAAAATAAAATAAAATTTGAAAACTAAAAAAAAAAGTGATTGTGATATAGCTATCGATTTTAAAGCAGGTTAATTTTAGGGCAAAGTGGGTTTAAAAAACAACCTATCAATCAAAGATTGCCAAGATTCATCTCCAGTCACAATGTAAAATTGATTTTATAAAATTAACTCACTAAGCAACAATTTAAATAGCATTTTGGATTCTGCAACCTATCACAGTCTATGTCAGTGGCTTTTTTTCCTGAGAATTTGGTATAATAGAGCAATGAAATCAAAGGGTAGTTTTCATCTGATGATCACTTAGGCTTCAGAAATAAGTACCAAAAAACTCTCTGGGGTTTAAAGCATAGACTTAGGCTATGAAGTACTAAAGTTAGCAAACCACATTTTCACATCTTCCTTTGTAGTGAGAACCAAAAGTGACATAAAATCTATTCTGTGATAATAATATCTTTCAGCTTTTCCATTATTCCCTGAAGATCCAAATATCTGTCATTCTCATACTTGATAGAATCTCTCCACCGAAGTAAAGCTAAGAAAAATATCTGTGTCCCAGTTTCCAGTTTATATTATTGCTCCTGTCAATCAGACCCACCCCACTATCACAACAAGTTAACAAGGGCCTCCGAAATAAATGAATCCTTCAGAACCAATAAAAATATATGTAAATTTTCAACACAAGAGTGTCTTTTGGGTTTTCACGCACACTCTTTATGAGCCTCAATGGAAGGGCCCACAAGCTGTAAAATTCTAGTCAGAATTGATAAAAGTAGCAATGTTCGCTGGTAAAGTTACTTTCAAGCTCAAAGAATCCATATTATAAAATCTTTTGACCAAAAAAAAAAAAACCCAGGCTTAGATGGCTTCACTGGCAAATTCTACCAAATATTTAAGGATTTAAAAAATACCAGTACTACAAAGCTCTTCCAGAGAATATGGGAGAAAAGGCTACTTCCCAGTTCACTTTATGAGGCCTGTGTTATCCTGATAATAATACCATGTGAAGGCATTTCAAATAAAGAACACTTCATCAATGTGTTAGCCTGATAATATTTAAAATATCCTTCATCAACATAATGGTTGCAAAAAAAGTTCTTAAAAATTTTAGTGAGCCAAATCCAGCGTATATAAAGAGCTTAGGACCTAAATGCAAGAACCAAGACTATAAAACCACTAGAAGAGAATATAAGAGAAAATCTTTGTGACTTCTGGATTGGTAAAAATTTCTTAGATAAGACATAAAAGAAAAATTGATACATTTCCCCCAAATTAAACATTTTCTCTTCAAAGGATATTAAGAAAATATGAAAAGACAAACCAGAGATTAGGAGGAAATATTAGCCGACCATATAACAGATAAAAGACTTGCATCCAAATTATATAAATAAATCTTATAAACCAATTATAAGACAAACCACCCTATTAAAATACACTAAATATTTGAATATTCAGATCATCAAAGATATACATGAATGTCAAATGAACACGAGATATGTTCCGTATCATTAGCCATTATAAATGTGTAAAATAAAACCACAATTAAATATCGGTACAAAATAGGGCTAAAATTCTTTTAAATGACAACACTAAACATCAGTGAGGATTGAGAACTTTCGTACATTTCTCTTGGGACTGCAAAATGGTACACTTACACAGGACATATGACCCAATAATCTCACTCCTACACACTTATTTACGAAAAATGAAAACATATGATCACACAAAAACTTTTATGCAAATGTTCATGACAGCTTTATTCATATTACCCCAAAACTCAAAACAACCCAAATGTTCATTAACTGGTAAATGAATAAGCAAACTGTGGTATAGCCATACAACCTAATACTGCTCAGCCATAAAAGGGAGTAACTTACCTATGCATGCAACAGAATAGATTAATCTCAAGAGTATTATGTTAAGTGAAAAAGATAGACACAATATACTGTATAATTCCATTTATATGAAATTTTCAAAAAGGCAAAATTAGAGTGACAGAAACCAGCTCAATGATTGAAGGAACTGGCTGGAGGTAGAGGATTGATTGCGGAGGATCAGCAGGCAAGTTCCTTGGTTGATGGACATGTTTTACACCTTGACTGGTGATTACATAGGCTAAACTCATCTAATTACACACTTTAAGTTGTTGAAGTTTTTTTATTTAAATTATACCTCAATAAAGCTGACCCCAAGAAGAATGAATGTTCTACCTAAAGGTTCCTGAGGTTGTCTCAGTTGAAATGTTAGGTTAATGATATTTAAAAGAATGTTAAGAGGCCCCCCCAAAAGCTTGGAGAAATCATAAAAGGTAGACCATAAAAATGTAAATAAAGAGAAATTGCCCAGAATTGAAAAGTTACAATTGGAAAATCAAACCAGTGGTAATTTTGTCAGGACAGTTAAAAAATAATGAGGGAGAGAGGAGGGAGAAGAAGGCTGAGCAATACAAATAGGAAAAACAAGGGAAAGGAAGTGAGAATGAATATGAGCGATCTCAATATTGTCACATAGTGAGGTTTGCAAAGTTACTTTTAAAGCCACTTTCTTGCATATTAATTATGTATTGGTTCCAGTGCCAGGATATTGATTCCTTGATGTGGACAGTTCTTGTGCTTTCCTGCAACAGCAGGGAAAATTTCAGAGGGCACCTCTTCTCTCTGCCAGTGTCAGAAGGGGGCAAACTTGAACAATGCTTGATTGTTTTGTAGTTGAATGGGTTTGGGGAATGTTTTGGAATTAAAACAAGAAATGCTTATTGATGGCTTCTGTGTCCTGGCTATTGTAAATAGAGCTGCAATGAACATTGTGGTACATGACTCTTTTTGATTATGGTTTTCTCAGGGTATATGCCCAGTAGTGGGATTGCTGGGTCGTATGGTAGTTCTATTTTTAGTTTTTTAAGGAACCTCCATACTGTTTTCCATAGTGGCTGTATCAATTTACATTCCCACCAGCAGTTCAAGAGGGTTCCCTTGAATGGATAAAGAAGATGTGGTACGTATATACAATGGAATATTACTCAGCCATAAAAAGAAACAAAATTGAGTTATTTGTAGTGAGGTAGATGGACCTAGAGTCTGTCATACAGAATGAAGGAAGTCAGAAAGAGAAAGACAAATACCATATGCTAACACATATATATGGAATCTAAAAAAAAGAAAAATGGTTCTGAAGAACCTAGGGGGAGGACAGGAATAAAGATACTGACGTAGAGAATGGACTTGAGGACACGGGGAGGGGGAAGGGTAAGCTGGGACGAAGTGAGAGCGTGGCAGTGACATATATACACTACCAAACATAAAATAGATAGCTAGTGGGAAGCAGCCGCATAGCACAGGGAGATCAGCTCGGTGCTTTGTGACCACCTAGAGGGGTGGGATTGGGAGTGTGGGAGGGAGACGCAAGAGGGAGCAGATATGGGAATGTATGTATATGTATAGCTGATTCACTTTGTTATAAAGCAGAAACTAACACACCATTGTGAAGCAATTATACTCCAATAAAGATGTTAAAAAAAAAAAGAAATGCTTTTTGAAGGGCAGGTTTCCAATTCCACCAGCCCATGTTGAAGGACTGGAGAAATGAAATGCTTTGCTGAAGAAAAAAAGATGTTCAGAAATGGAAATAAGCAATTTCAAAATAGAATGTGATGAAAGAAATGATAGACTGAATGACATCAAAAAATTTTAAAAGGAAAACAGAAAAATATTTTGTAAAGCAATTTCAAAGAAGGCCTATATTTCCAAAATAAAATAATTGGTCTCGAGGATGAACTCATGAAAAATCCTTAACTAGCTTCTGGAGATAGAAACCTCAAGACAAGCAGAGCAGTCATGAGGAATGTCTCACAAAGCAGGAAGCATGGTGAGAGGTAGCATAGCCTTTCAGGGCAGAGATGAGAGAAGAACCAAGAAGAGGGCTGGGAGTGGTTAGGGCTAGAGGGAAGGAATGCAAGGAGGTGGGGCAGGAGGACACAATAACATCTTATCTCCTAATGACCACAGTGAAAAACTTGGAAATATTTGTCACAAGTTACAGGTGGCAGGTTAATGTGGCTGAAGGGGTTGGAAGACAGCAGACAGCTATAGTTATAAAGAAAGAGTTCATGAGTTCAATTTTTTTTTAACTAAGGCACATAAACTTCATGCTCTGTCCCACTCAATGTTTACACTGTCACATCTTGACCGTTTCTCCCCATTTGTGTGTGTTTTGTGGCCAGAGACACCCAAATACATTTTTTTCCCTTCCCATATGGCATTTTTTGCCCTTTACCTTGAATACACTTCCCTCTCAACTGTCACTTTCTTGGAAAAAAAAATGTTTCCAGATGTATCTTCACTCCAAAGTGAGTTATTTTGAGTCGCTGTAACTCATCCAATAAATATCATTATATAATAAGCAAAGCCACCTCTGTTGAGCATGTATTATGTTCTGAAACTGTAGTTGTTGCTTTATACATGTTATTCCTAATCCTCGTGAAAGCCAATAGAATAGGTACAGTAATCTTTAAAGTTAAGCAAGCTGGGGCACAGGGAGCTTTTGTAAAGAGCTTGAGGTCACACACCTGGTAATCATTGAGATTTGAGCCCAGATCTGTCTGCTCTAGAGAACACATTCTTCTCCATTTCACCAGGCTACCTTTTGCACTAGTCTTTCATATTGTAATTATTTTTTTACGTGTCTCTATCCCTTACTAGACTGTGAGTTCTTCCAGGTTGAGACATGATTATTCATCTTTGTCTCTCCAATGACAAATACTGAGCCTACTCAGGGTTAAACAAATGTTTGATAATATATGAATAAAAGAATGAATGAATGATAAGTGAATGAATAACTGAGAAGTTTCCATGGTGAGCATGAAAACAAAGCAGGGGTTGTGAGTTATGCAATTTAAATATGTAAAGGTACCAAGCTCTAAAAATTGAATTCAGTGTTTAACTCTTTGTAAAAAGTAATTAAAATAGAACACACAAATGTGTTATATATTGAAATCCAAGACAATTTAAACCACTTTCATGTAAACATATGCTGCCAGTCTGACTTGTTTTGACTCAGACTGGCAGAAAATTTCTCCTGCCACCTCTGTGCCTATGTTTGAACTTCACTGTAAATGTGTCACTGGTTCTGAAGCTGATTGCTTGGCATATTGACTTGATGTTTCTACTTCTATGAAAATCCCGATTGCTTACATAGCTCTGAATGACAGCAAAAGGGAATCACTGGAGCAATGAATCAGAAATTTGGAAAAATATAGCAACATGATTTATCTAGATGAACCAGCATAATTCTTAACTTTACCTATGTGTATGAGGGCTAGACTTTTTCAAATGAGCAGTAAACAACAGCACGTGGTAGGTTGTATTATTGTTTGCAATATTCATCTCCTCTTTCCCTGTAAGAGGATTATGTATCCCAGCCCGTTGCTGTCTTCCTTATAGTTGTTACATATTTCCCTGCCTTTTTGACTTCAGGCTTAGCCATTAGACTTGCTTTGGCCAGTGGCCTGTGAGAAGACACAGATGTTTGCCACATCTGAGCAGAAGATTTAGGAGACATCATCTGTCTCCATTCTTGCTCTTCCCTCACTGCTCTGAAAATGGCATGTCCTATAAGGGGACAGAAAGAAGAAGACACATAGAACTGAGCCAAGCAGAGCCAAACAGAGCCACGGCAACTACACCTTACTCACAAATGCAGATGTATAACTTGAGCAAGAAATAAACGTTCATTTTTGTGAACCACTGAGATTTGGGTGATGTTTATTATGCAGCAAATCTGACTGATAGATTGAAATTTAATGGAAATGAAAAAGCAATGTTATTTTTTTACAAAAATGGAAAGAATAGCCCTCTCCCCAGTGATATATAGAAGTTTGCCCTTGGGCCTCAAAGGAGGACTGCCTATATATACCCAGAGTCTCAAAGAAATCACTCAGCCCTTCTCCCAGGACTTGCAAATTCAAGGGGACACTGGCTTTCAGATCCTTCCTTGTTCTCAAACAACAAAGCTCAAAAATCAAAACCAAAACAAACAACAAACCTCCTCCTTTACCACTTGCCAGAAAATACCAATGCATAACAATTTATGCAAGTAGAAAACAGAAGTGGTCACCAGGCCACTTTTCCTGCAGTCAATTCTGAAATCCATCTAGACATAATCTAGGGCTCTCTATTCTCTTTTTTATAGATGAGGAAACTAAATCTCAGGGTGATTACCATGTTGAGTTTCCAAGGTTACTGTTATGGGCTGAATTGAGTCCCCCTCCCCCCTGCCAAATTCATATTTTGTATTGGAGATAAGGCCTTTAAAGAGGTGATTTGTTCGAGAGCTATTGAGGCTATTAGGATAGGCCTTAATCCAATCTGGTATCCCTATAAGAAGAGGACATTTGGACACATAAAGAGACACCATGGAAAGACGAGGTGAGGACACAGCAAGAAGGTGAGCATCTACAAACCAAGGAGAGAGGCCTCAGAAGAAAACAAAACTGCTGACAACTTGATCTTGGATTTTCTGCCTCCAGAAAATAAATTTCTATTATTTTAGCCACCTAGTTGTTAGTATTTGTCATGGCAGCCCTAGTAAACCAATACTGTTGCAGAATTAATAAACAGCTGAGGAGTATTTGAAATTTGATCTGCAAAACTCCAGAGCTCTTTCCACACTAGTGATCTCCTGCCTCTTCTTAACCAATGTTAATTTATTACCTGTGTATATCTATATAGAGATAGGACTCTGCAGCTAATGATAGCTAAATCAGCCCATATTGAGCACTTACTGTGTATGACTATGTAAAGAGCTTTGCATGCAAACAGGCTAGATCATACTATGAGAAGCAGTTAAACTGCTAAGTAAGGGAGATCAGGATCCCAAGTCCTACTCACCACTCTAGACTCAGTTAAACTCCACTTCCTGTTGGAAGGATTCAGACTATAATGTGGATTCCCCTTTGAAGATTTCCTATGAAGTCTTGTGTTTATTTTTATCATGATTCTTATCAAAGTTTTGAATTGCTTACATTTGTAAGCGATTATTTGTACATTTGTAAGCTATTCTGGATACTGATTTCTTAGATATCAAAGACTGTGTTTTCATTTATTCTCACTCTTTGCACAGTATCTGGCACATCATAAGCACTAATTTTTTTTTCTCAAAATGAGGCTTCATGCAGTTTCTTACCATTTCTTACCAAAGATAACTGACTTGATAAAAGATGATCTAACTGACTTGAAAGAGTTCTTCATTGAATGTATCATCCCAGAGTGAGAAAAATTATCCTCTTTCCTTGGAAGAAACAGGTCCATCTCAATGTGTACCAAATATTTTTGGGCAATTTAGGGGGTGGAATTTTGCAGAAATACAAAATGTGATGAATCAGACAGATGACAATGATCTTTTTTTTTAATCACATCTTTGCCACCTGTGTGAACTTCCCTTATACCATTTTTATTTTCATTTAAAAGCCTACCATCACCACTCCTAGTGGTGCAAGGAATGGTAGTGGTCGATTTTTAAAGTCTTTCAAGGGCTAAAATAGCTTAACACATAATTATCCTTTGATAAAGATTTGATAAATGAATGATCAGAGGTAAATATCAGATTTTCCTTGCTTCTCCTTTGGTACCATAATCCTTTCCAGCAATCACCTTACTTCTTTACCTTGCTTCACAGAAAGTCTTCTTCAGCAAGTTACCACCTTCACTGTCTCCACCTAACCACCTCCAGTTTAGTTTTTTTTCCACTCCAGATAGACTTCCAGTCCAGTCTGACCATCGCACTAGCACCTCACATCCAGGTCATCAGTGATTCCATGTTGCCAAATCAAATTAATACGTCTCATCTTTTTCAACTTTCAATGGCTTTTCACACAGTTGACTAATCCACCCTTTTTGAAACACCTCCTCTCATAGGCTTCTATGATAGCCGTGTCTCTTCTGGTTGCAAGTAATAGGAACACAACTCAAAGCAACTTGTTTAAACACAAAAGGAATTTATTGGCTCTTTTATCCAGGAAGTTCAAGGAATGTTGCTAGCTTAAGGCACCATGGGATCTAGAAGTTCAAACAATATTATCAGAAATCTATTTATTTTTCTCTATCTCAGCTTACATTTCCGCTGTTATCTTGGTTGTTAGGTAGGTTCACCTCACATGGCAACAAAGAAGGCTATTAGCTGTTCTAGACTTATATCAATCATCCTTCTCTTTACTGGTCTTAATTGGGGGGGGAAATGCCTCTTTCCTGTGAGAATTAGCAGATGTCATAGTAAAACCTTAATTGAGCAAA
The DNA here is from genome assembly GCF_059928025.1 of Delphinapterus leucas. Lineage (NCBI taxonomy): Eukaryota > Metazoa > Chordata > Mammalia > Artiodactyla > Monodontidae > Delphinapterus > Delphinapterus leucas. The sequence goes on from NC_143139.1 coordinate 71,567,529, forward strand.
CCTAGTGCCACGTCCAACCTAGAGTTGGTGAGGAGGGTCAGTTGTATTAGGAAAGAACCAGCCCCACCTGAACTGCATGTATTGTGGTGGAGAGGAAAACATTCAACCTACAAAAGCACATGTTCCATAACTTCTGTGACAACCCCCTGTCTCTTGTTTTTCTTAAGCCCCTGCCTATTCTTTCTCAGTTTCCATTGTTGGCTTTACCTCCAAGTGTCCAACTCTGAGCTTTGTTATGAGCCTTCTTTTCTTTTCTCTTCATCCTCTCTTTTTAGCTGTTGACTAGAGTTCTAAGATCCATGGTTTAAATTTACTTATGAAGATAATGATTCCCCAAATGTATGTCCACCAGAAGCAATCTCTCCTCTGAGTAACAAATACATGTTTCTAACTGCTTACTTGAAATTTCCACATGGACATCTATATGAATCTCACAATGGTGTTCTTGGGTTCTTTTTCCCCTCAAAACCTATTATTTTCCCCAGTCTTTAACATCTCATTAAATGACATCAACATCCATTAGTTGTTCAGTCTAAAAATGTAGAAAACATCCTTGTCTCCTATCTTTCCTTCAATTCCCATATTTAATTCATCAGCAAGTCACACAACATATAGCATCAAAATACATTCAAATCCATCCATCTCTGTCTAAGCCATCCTAATTTCTCATTAGACAGCAGCAACACCCTAATAAATTGTCCTCTTCTACTCTTCCCCTTCTCTAATCCAGTTTCCTACTTGGTGGTTGGAATGATCTTTTTATCATCTCTTACCTCGTCTCGCTAAACTTCCCATCTCCTTCACTGTATTAGACCCATGCTGGTCTCCTTTCTGTTCCTGTAACTAAGCCATTTCCTGCCTCAGAACATTTGCATTTGCTCTTTCCACTGTCTGTAAATGTTCTTTCTCCTGCTCTTTGAATTTTTCATTTCTTAGCTTAAATAGCCTTTTTGTAGTGGGACCTTCCTTTACCTCCCTTTCTAAGTTTACTTCCTCCTTAACGCTCTTAATTCCTCACTCACTGGAAAGGATATAAGGTCCAGGAGCATATGAACCTTGACTATTTTGTGTACCACTAAATTGCCGGGACCTAGGACAGTGCTTAGGCATTCGAAATCTATTTGAATGAAGATCCCCATTTCCTTCATGGAATTCATTAAAGTTCCTTTCTTTCTTATTTTTCTTACTTGTTCAATGACTGTCTTCTCCACTAGAATGTAAACTTTGTAAAGGCATGGCAATTTCACCATATTTCCAGTACCTTGTACTTATTTTTTTTAATTTTATTTTATTGAAGTATAGTTGATTTACAATGTTGTGTGTTGCCTTGTACTTAGTAGGCACTTAATATATATTTATTAAATGAATATTTGAGACAATGCTTATTAGCAATTCCTTCCTGAAGTTAAGCAGAGACCATCACTAATAAAGCATTCATATTGACTCTCCCTCATGAAAAGAGGAAATCATACTAATTATGATATAAAAGCTATACCTAGGTCTTGGCCAACATTTGCCATTTTGAAACAGGAATTGGAATTGTTAATCATTAAAACTAAATTAAAATATGGTTAGGTGCAAATTCTGTAAAAGGACATATAGGACCTTTATAACCAGATTTCTACATTCTGGGTCTCTATACTACTATAGGCACCATATACCTTTCAGTACCATCAATCTCTCATATTTCTTGGTCTTTCACACCTCAATGCTTTTTGCATTTTGTTCCCCCATTCCTGTAGTGTCACTCCCCTCCTTTCTTTACATAGTGAAGTCCTATTTACCTTAGGCATAAATGTTCATTCTGTGGATGCACTCCCCAAATTTTGCTCTCCCCTTCTTGGTATTCACAATAGTCTTACATATTCTTAACATAATATTTATTAAATTTTATTCATACACACACTTATGTGTGTGTGTCTGTCTGTCTGTCTTTTATTTTCTAGTATCTTTCTCTCCTCCGAGACTCTCAGTTCTCAAGTTCTGGGACCCTGACTCACTAATTTATTTTAACTTCAGTAGCTATTGCATCACTGGCATGTAGTTGGTACCAAGAAATGTAGGCAAAAATAGAATTAATGTGGCTGTCATTTTTCATCCCAAATAGGCCAGTGATATGTTTTGTAGTCAACCAATTGAAGAGGCAAAAATAAAATCAACTTACATTTTTATATCATTTCTAATTTTTCTTCCAAACACTTACACATCAATTCTCTCATTTAATCCTCATGATATCTATAATAACAAATCATTCCCATATTACACTCAGGAAAAGACAGGTGAAGTCATTTGTCTGCAGTCAACAGCTAGTAATTGGCATTAAAGAAAAAACTTTCATCTCTTGACTCCCAGCTGCACACTCTTTCAACTGCCTCAGGCATTCATTTTCGACCTTGATTCATGATAGAGTCATTAGTACTTGTACTGATATTATAGTAATACTAAAAAAGACAACTGGTTATCGAACATGAAAAATAATATTCAATTTGAATAGTCATCAAAGAAAAAATGACACAGTTTTTCCTTATTCAATTAACATTAAAATAATACTGTTGTGGAGGGATGTGGTAAGATGACTTTTTTTTAATTGGTATCAGTAAAAATTGATTTAAAACTATCCTTTGGAAAGTAATTTGGCTATATTTTGTAAGCAGCTTAAACCATTTAAACACCTCATAAATCCACTTCTTGGAATGTATATTACAATAATATGAGACATAGCTTTATGTACAATAATGTTTATTGTAGATAATAGAGCATTGTTTATAATAGTAGTAAAAATTGAAACAACCTAAATACACAACAATGAGAAATGACTAAGTGATTTGAAGTATGAGGGAATATTATGATGGCAATAATTATACTTTCAAATCAATTTCAGTAACAGGAGAATCCTTATCTTGTAATGCTAATTTTAACCAGATATAAAATAATATGTTTTCATAATCTCATACTTGTAGAAATATGCATAGAAATAAAACCAAAAATAGATTAAAATGCAAAGGGTATTTTTCTTTTGTTGGTGGGACAAAGGCAACTTTAAATTTATTTATTTGTATAATAGAAAAAGTAAAATAAAAAGTAAATACTTTCAATCTTTTTCAATACATAACAAGCTCTAAAACACAACAGGCAGCATACCCACTACAACTGACAAGAAGGTTCAAAGATAAAGAAAAATTTTATCTCCCTTTTGTCTAAGAAATTTGATTACTCAATGAAACTGTGGTTGTTTCCATGGGAAAAAAAGGGTCAAATAATGGAGCTAGCAGGGGAAAGTATGGGTTTTAGTGGGAGACAAGAGGCCATGAGAAAACAGGAAAGAGACTCCCAAGCTATAGAGTAAGGCAAGCACCCAACTCCCCAATAACATCAGATGACATTAAGAACAAAAGTTTTCAGTTGAATTACATAGTATCCAGTGTCTCTTTTCTTATTGCATTCCACCTGCTCCCATCTTTATTGGTCTTCATATTAAACTTCTTAAATTTTCTATCTACTGACCAGGTAGTGTGATCTTTGTAACTTCCCAGTGCCCAAGATGGTTGGTGCTTATCACATAGTAAGTTCTTGTGAGTTTATGGAATTGAGTTAGATAAGCATTCTAATAAGTTTTCTAATAAGGGGAGATGATGAAAACAGATTTTTAGGAAGGTAGGAGTGGTAGTGATATATGAAATAACTCAAGTACAGAGAGGCTGAATTTAGGAAGTGTAGATGAATCACGGGTATAGTAGCTTAGGTCAAAAGGGTTCTTTCAGAGTGGGCTACAAGAATGAACTAAAGTAAGAGTGATGACCAGTATATTTAACAACCTGTGCAGCATGGATACTGACCAGCCAGAAGAGAAGCTGGCTGAGCAGGGGTTCTGGAGGGCCCATGAAGCAGAGTCTGGTGTAAACCGTCAGGCTGCTGGATGGTGCAAGGTTGTTTGGGAGGTCCAGTAGTCAGGACACAGTGGTCAGGTGATGGTGAGTACCTAGGGGGCTCAGGACAGAGGTAGAGGGAAAAAAATTCTACAATGCAAAGTCACAACACAAATTGTGATGCACAAATACACAACACCTGATGTCTTCCTGGGTTAGAAAGAGTGATTGCATTTGGGAAGAAAGAGTTAGGGCAACTTAGCAACTGGTTAGAAAACAATGTAAAAAAAATGTATTAGAAAAGCTTCTAGCATTTGTTGGGGAGAATATTGAATGGAGTCAATTTTGATGGTAAAAAAATGGAATTGGTTTGAGATGATAGTAGGACATCTAAGTGGGACTAGTCAAAGTAAAGTTGAAGATTTATGATTTATGAGAGGTACTAGCATCTGAACATATAAAACAAAGAGTAACAAAGGTGTTAACTGGGGAAGCCCAAGGAGGGAAATCCACTGGAGTTTGCAAAAAAGGAGAAGAGGAGAGATCTAAGCAGACAACATCATGGATTGCTCAAATTAGGGGCATTTGAAGAGTCGTTTTCTTTTTTTTCTGTTTTTCTGAAGTTTCCATATTTTCTACAACAGTCATGTCAAATGGGGAAAACATTTACTTTTAAATCTGATTTTATTTTCACCAAATACATTATCTAGAGCAGTATACCTGAAAGTGTGATCTCAATCACAGGGCTAGCTAATTAAAATAATTATTTGTTGGTTCCAGGCCTAATGAATCAAGATCTCAGTGGATGGTGCCAGGAATCTACATTTTTAACAAGCTTCCCAGGGGACTCTCATGCACACTGAAGTCTGAGAAACCAGTGACCCAGAGCACAGAAGTACAGCACTCAGGAACATTTCCTTATCTCTTGGCATCGATTCTAATCAGTGTGTATTGCTTCCATCTGGAGCCTGGGGCCTAGCTCAGCTTCACTGAGCACAGAGCTTTCCTAAACTCCCAAATTCTTTTCAGAGTTTCTACCATGTTCCTGCCTGAGAGAGATTACTCAGTAAACCACTTGGTTAATGTGTTCCAGGTAGACTTAGATAAACCAACTGGCCCATTAAAATTTTTTGCCCTTCTTAAGGGATAGAGTTTTGAGGGTTTTTTCTTGACCCTTTATCCTTTTTCATAAATTTCATCTTGATACAAAGTTACCCCTTTATTCTTTGATTTTCTCCAGTGATATTAGTCATAAGAGGTGCAAAAAACGAGCCCAGTATGAAACATCCATTGTTGCAAACAATGAGATGACCTCACAGTTGGAAGAGGTCTGCTTACCTTTGAGAAAAATTGAACAGAGTTTAATGACTTTATTTACACAAACACACTGTGCACAGCCTTTGTCCAAGACCTATTATCCCTCATACTAACCTAGGGAAAAATATTAAAAAGATAATAAGGACATTTCTTTCTAAAAGCTGTGGTAAAGCATTAAAAGATGTATAACTTCTGCTTGGATAAAAGTTGGATAAAAAGATTTAAATACAGATTTTTTTGAGAAGCATTAAAATGTGTAAAACCATTCTTACTGGGAAAGACATTTTTTATCTAGGTTTCCCTTTTTTCTCCACTCAAATGTAGATATCGTCTTGAAGATTAAAACACTTTTTGAAATTATGTAATGGGAAACTAAAGGGCAGTATTGAAATCACACATTGAGCCATGCTAACAAATAGTACTAAGGGTTATTTTCTCACATTGATGCCCTCTAGCAAGATCAGAGACAAGGTTACATATTCCCAAATGGAACCAGTTAACTGCGGTATCCAGCGTGTGGTACTAATGAGGCTAAGGTCAGGGTTCAGTTCCAAAACAAGCTGGTTAGCGTGACAAGAGCGATGGCCTCCCCAACCTGGCTATACAAAGCATTAGTCACCTAGGGATTTTTAAAACATCTTTTTGTATTATAAATTTCTGGGTCTTATTCCAGGCCAACAGAATCAAAATTTCTGGGAGTGGGGTGAGAAACCTAAGCTGTTAATGAAATCCCTAGGCAATTCTTATGCCAGTCAGAATTTGGGGATCAATAACCCCAGGGGAGCCAGCCCAAGCAAGAAGTAATCCAGGGTGACTGCTTGGTGGTCTGCAACTCAAAACTGCAAATTCTAAAACTGTATCAGTTGAGGAAGAACCCTCAAAATCTCCAGCAAGTTTGTCCTTCTGCAGCCACAGATTGGGTTTCTCAGGAGAAGCGATGAATACATGAAGATTTCAAGTCTTAATGATAAAGAGCAGGCATGGTATCTTAAAATAGCCCTTCTAAATGCCTCTTTTCACGTACACTTCACTGAGCTTTTAAATGCCAAGTGATAGAACTCACCTCTCCTCACACAACCTGAGACACACAGGAGAAACCCTCTCCTGCTCTGGGAAATGGACATCAATCTCAATCCTCTGAAAGCAGAGATCGTTTCTCCTGAACTTCCCCTGATATGCTTCTGGAGGAAAACATAGAGAAAGGATATATTCTTTGGAGAATTTGGGAGGTTTGTTCACTGCTGGATTATTTCCAAACACAAAAATCAGTCCCTGTCCAAGACCAGAAAAAACCAGGATGGTCCGGGAGGCGATCGTGAGACCAAACCACATGATAAATCGAAGTCTCTATTGAGAATTTGTGTTGGAACAGAGGGGAGGGGCTCTGAGGCAGTGTGTCCTGAATAGGGCAACAGCAGGTGGACCAAATGGAAAGCCAAAAAAGCTGATAAATGGGGTAGAAAACAAAATACCAACAAAGTACATAAAGTTTTCACTTTCTGATCATCTGTGCTGAGGTAGAGTATATATCATCTGACTGTATTTGTTATATTGTTCAAGTCGGATACATAACAAATAGCTCCCAGAGTTACGCAAATGCATTGGGATGGGGAAACTCAATTTATCTTAAGGCACAAAATAAAATTCATCTCCTTTCTTTTTTATAGTTTTAAGGCAATTTTTTTTTTAGTTTAGGTTTGGAAATCTCAATTTTAAAAGGTTCCTCCTACCTTTGAAGCTGGTATTAACTCCCTTTCTGTCAGAAATTGGACATGTTGACTCCTCACCAGCAGAATCTTCAGACCTAACCCAACTGGCTCAGCAAATCCTTCCTTAAATGCAAGTAACACACCCATTTCCACTGTCATCTAGCTAAAGCCAAAGCCAAGGAGATCTGCCTTTGCAAATTTTGGCAACTATAATTGACATTTATCCACCATCCTGTCTGTTACATATTTGTATACTTTTTGTTTAAAGATAAAGTTTCTCTCGATGCCTCCTGTTCTAAATATGTTTAAGAGGTGGAATGGGCCTTGGGGAGAAAGCTGGCCCACGACATTACACGCTTTGTAAGATGCCGGGCACCTACACTTCTTAAGAGTTAATACTTTTAATACAGTGTTTTTCCCTAGAGAATCTTAACCTTAAAGGAGTTTCCATTCTGTTCTAGAAAATGAGGCAAAAAGCCATCTTTTCCTGAATTCAGCAGGGTCCTTGACCTGTCAGGCTACAGAGAGAAGTCTGGTTGCTGTCATTTTGAGACAGTCAGCCAAATGCTTTTACAAAAAAAAAAAAAAAAAAAAACTGTGGGTAGATGAAAGTTCTGTCTATAAAGTAGCTGTTACTACAGTGCATTGTGGTTCTATTACCGTGTACCCAAAGCATAAAGAATTCAGGTATGAAGTGGTGTGGCAAGAGTTGCAAATTAAATAAGATGTGCTTTGGGGTTTTTCCTTTATTGGGCCGCAGAAACATGCCCATGACTCCAGGGAACATGGTGACTAAGTCGAAAACAAAGCATTCATGCCTCATGTTAAATGTAGCAGAGGAGAAGCTATTAAACACTTCTTGGCGATTAATTACATGAAATATGCCCTTTTTTCACAGCTTTGGTTTCAGGTATGTGGGAGAGTTGAAAATGTTTAATTGCACCTAATTTGTTTCTGCAGTTTAATCATATTGCCTAAGCATTGTGCTGACGTCTGTAATCTGTGTAAGAATTTGTAAGGGGCTTCATTCTGACACCTTCAGAGGAAGGGAATTTTTTTTCTTTTTACTTTCGTGAAATAATCATACCTAAGCTTTGATCTACTTTCTTGGAAATTAAGGAAATTATGAAAACATGCCAAGTATGTTATAGGTTAGGTACAATTTGGAAAGAAAGTCCTTCTTAGCATTCCTGTAGGCTTTACTTAATTCGGTGCAGTCATTTTCATCACACCCACCAACCTATTGGCCCAAATCCTGAGAGAAGTTCCTCCCCAGATAGAAGCTAAAATAGAGACAGAGGGTAAGCATTCCTCTGTACGTGGCCCATTTCAGTGTTTTCTGTTGGCCACTCTGTTACCATCAATCACCTGAGATCTGATCATTCCTCCAATCTTGCTGACTTCCGATTTTCTAGACTTCTTATTTAACCACTACATTCAAGCATTTTCACCTCCTGGCTTCAAGACAATCTTCTCCTTTTCAGACCCTCTCTACTTTTCTTCATAGTACTTAGTAACACTTAAAATCACATTATTTATTTATTTGATGTCAGCTGTTTGTCCATTTTCTCTCACTAGAAACTCCATGAAAGAACGGAGCTTGTTGGTCTTGTTGACTATTAAATCCTCAGTGTCTATTCTGGGGCCTAGAACAAAGTTTGTCTTCATTAAATGGTTGATGAGGGGATGGGTGGATGGATGAAACCCTGACATTTACTAGGCTCTGTTCTGGACTGGTTCATGTCCCTGATTAACTCCAATAGAGTAAGCTCCATGGACTTCAGACCTCATGGTATATTTTAGGCAGTTACCAAAATCTTTGTACATACAGTACAAGCAAAAAAAAAAAAAAAAAAAGTTAAAGAATTTAAAATCTGCTGAGAAGGTCAAAACAAAATAAACATGAGAATAACATCTGAGTGATAGTTGACCAGAAAGGGGAAACCATATGACAACTGATGAGACTGACTTAGGACCAAAAGTTTTGGGAAAGCAGACTCACCATTAGAGCTACTCCTGGTGCCTTTGCTCTAGAGGTGATGGATAGAATGGATAGAAAATAAGAATCATTGTTTTCCAGGTCAAACTGAATCAATGTCTTCCCCTCAACAGTATATCCAAATGTAAGGACCAAGCATAAATAAGAGCAAAGTAGCAATGGTAACCATTTTAAGTCAAAAGTTTTAACTGTATATAAGCGAATGTAGAGAGATGATGAAGGGCCCTTGTAGCCAGGATAGGATTTCACTTACTCTTCATAAGAAAACTATCAAGGAGACAATGACCAATTTTATAGGAAACTAAAACTCAGACTTATTAAACGTCTTTCAGGTCATATAATGATGAATATGTGATTCGAACCCATACACATGCTCTTTCTACTATACCAGGAAAGGCAAATGGGTATCATTTTACCTTCCGTTCTGATTGATTGGTAGCAACAGTCTCAAGACCAGTGTTGGAAAGCACTCTAAGACTCCAGCAGGATCCATGGGGATGAGTGGGGAGGTCAGCCATGTCAAGGAGGAGTGGCCGCACCCATGTGGTTTGCCATCTCTACACATGTTAATTTTTATCATGTTTGGTAATTTGGGAAGAAAGATACTCCATGAAAGATTACTAACAGTCTTAGTACAGGGAGTAAACCTGACTAGGCTTTTCTTCTATTTAAACAGACAAATCATGCTTTTTCTTAAAGTATAGTTGATTTACAATGTTGTGTTAATCACTGCTGTACAGCAAAGTGATTCTGTTATACATACTTATATACATTTTTAAATATTCTTTTCTATTATGGTTTATCACAGGATATTGAATATAGTTCTCTGTGCTATACAGTAGGACCTTGTTGTTTATCCATTGTATATATAGAAGCTTACATGTGCTAACACCAACCTCACACTCCATCCACACTTTTTGAGGGGACCTCTACCTGGGTATAAAATGAAGTATTTATTTTAGATTTTCTTCATTTTTATTAATTACAAAGGAGTACACACTTGTAACAAGCAAAAAGGTACGAAGACCCAGAAAGAGTTTAAATAATCTCCTTCCACTCCACCAATCTCTCCCACTCCCACCTAGACAAACTGGTATATTTCCTTCCACATCATCCTCTACGTTCCTCCATGTTTTCCATGTTCTGCATACACACACCAAACTGGAGTTTATCATTTGTTTTTGTAAGTACATCACTCTATCTATTATTTATCTATTTTCCTCAGTATTTCTCATTTAATATTATCTACTATGCCACATACCATAATTTATTCTACCATTCCCCTGTTGATGGACATTCAAGTTTCCAGTGTTTTACCATGTCATATAAAGCTATAGTAAATATCCTTGTACACACATCTTTATGCACAGGTGCTGTCATTTTTATAAGATAGATTATCAAATGTGGAATCACTGGCTCGAAAGGTGTATTCATTTTTACTTTAATACACATTTCCATATTATTTTGCAAAAGTCAGTAGCAATTTATCCTCCTATCGGCGATGTATGAAAGTGACATTTCCCTGTGTCCTCATCAGCACTTAGATGTTACATCTTTTTTTTTAACTTTTGCAATTTGAAGAGCAAAAAGTGATATTTGATTGTTGCTTTCCTTTGCCTTTGCCTGACCACTCATAAAATTGAGCAGCTTTTATGGATTAGTTGGGTTTCTTCTGTAAGTTGATGTTTCGTCAGCATTTAAAATACACGTTGTGTAATTTACCATTTTTCTTACCAATTTATAGATATTCTTTATATACTCAAGAAGAGTCACCCTTTATCTGTCAGATGTGCCACAAAAACTTTTTATCTGTCATTTAGTTTTTTTAATTTTGTTTGCAATGTTTTTGTTGTAAAAATATATTTTACTTAAAGTACTTAAGATTCTCCCTTTTTATGACTCTGCTTTTCAAGCCTTGGTCAGTAAGCTTTCTTTTTTCCCAAAACTATTTTCCCACAAGTATTTTCCTAAAATTTCTTTTAATATATCTGAAGTTTTATTTCTTACATTTAAATGCCAATTTTTCTCTAATTTTTTTAGTTAATTTTTCTTTTAGGTGGGGTTGCCAAAGGGACCACTATTTGTTAAGTAATCTAGAAGGAGACTACACATAAACAGATCATTAGAAAAGAATGTAGACGGCAGTGTGGGCATAAGGGATGCTCATAGAGAGAAGACATATTGAACTTAGCCAGTGTATGAGAGTGTGCCCAAGGTGAGCCTTAAAGAATACTGCAAGCATATGCAAATCATACCAGTGTTCTCTCTCTCTTTTGTCCTTGACTCAATCCATCATCGATATTTCTGATGCTACTCTCTAGCTCAGTCCTTATCACCAATAGTCCTACTTCTAGTGGACGAATCTCAGTCTCAATGTCTAAAATTTTAGGCAAGTAACATACAGGAGTGAATCCAGCCAGCAAGAGCATGCCCTGTCTAAATTAGTCAGCTTCCCAGCAACACTTTCTTATTCTTGCCATGTGGGAACACATCCAGATTATATAACTTTTAAAGAGAATTCTAAAATATTGATTTTTATGTAAACTAATTTTTAAACATTAGCAACTAATTTTGTTTAACAACACACACACACACACACACACACACACACACAAATGTGAGCCAAACAAAAACCACCTCTACGCTTTATTCTTTCTAAGAGATACCACTTTGCAATCTCAAGGCTACTCCAAGCTCTACTGACTTTGATGTGTTCTGCATACTCTGCCAGGTTTGTCATCTCACACTTTTAATCAAAAACTGTCTGTTGTATTACCCCGTTTAATGAATTAAATCTCAAGCTCCTAGCCTGACTTTCAATATTGTCAGTGCTTGGCCTACACCTACCTTGCCAGCCTTATCTCCCACACAGCCTGTGAAGATTAGTCCCTTCAGGCATATAACAGAATGTCTTATTCATGACATGCCCAATAAACATTTTTACACTGGCTGGATAAATGGCTTTTTGAGGAATAATGTGTTGACAAGTTTAGGTATGAGAGTTAGAATAAAGATTGGCAGGATAGATAGGACTTAAATGGTGCAAAGCCTGGAATAAAGATGAAAGAGCTTGGACATTATGCTATAGGCAGGATGTGTAGTAGAAAACATTCAAGACTAACAGATCAGGAAGCCTGGGTTTAAATCCAGCTCTTCCGTTTTTAAATTATGTGGTTCTGGATAAGTGACTTCCTATTAATCAGTTTAAATGTCTTTATTTATAAAGTGAGGAGATTGGAGGTTTTAGTTTTTGTTTTCATTAGGTAAAGACCAATTTGAGGGAGGGAAATGTTCTCAAAGTAGTCTCTTAGAAAGATTGATTTAATGATGAAAGGGGATATGAAGCAAAAAGAATCTTGAGATAGCAGTCATTTTGGAGATCATTGCATTGGCCAAACTGTGAAGTGATAAAGTTGAGGGCCACAAAGTAGCATTAAGAATAAACAGAAGAAAGAGGATGCAAGCAACTCTATGAATAAAGAATTTACAGGACTTGGTTTCCAATTGGAGAGAGGAGAGAAAAAGCTCAAAAAACATTATGGCTCTGAGTTTAGGATACAGGAAATATTTTGAAGACAAGGACTAGTAGGTGGTTAATAAATATTGTGTTAGGACATGTATTAATAACCTTACATAGTTACATGGAAGAAGCAGTAAATATAAAGTAAGCAGAAAACATTTAAACTTCTCCCATCATTCCAGTCTACTCAGGGAGAGCATCTCTAAGCAAATGACTTTGATAGTCAGAGGCTTCATCGTGACTTCTCTTCACTTCTATTAAATGAATGTCCTCCACATCTTAGACTGGAGATCTGAAAACCACGGAACTCTCGTAAACACATCACTCTTATAAACACTCTTATAAACACATCACTCTGTAAACACGTCCCAATACATTTGGGATTTTTCAGATCAAAAATGCATCAAGAAAAAGAGCTAGAAATGCAGCATTTATCTCTTTTCCTGATAGCTTCCCTCCTCGGTATTGCTACTAACATCCCCTGAAAACACGTGCCTTCCAATCAGTTGGAGTTGAGTAGTAAAGGTGTTGAATTAAAACGGGGGTGCAAATTATCGGGGAAGACGTGGAAATATAATGTTATTTTGTAGCTTATAAAGTCCTTGTGAAGAACATCTAGGACTACATCGTCACTAGTCATATATGGCTGTTGAGCTATTGATAAAATGTGCTCTTAAAATCAATTTCACCTATTTATTTTTCTTTTTTCTGTTTCTTTTTACTTTTCTTAATATGGCTATGAATAAATGTAAAATAGCACATGTGGGTTACATTTGTGGCCCACATTTAGTGGATGGTGCTGCTCTAGAGTAAGGTTTGATCAACACTGAGGACTAATCATCATGGCATGGGAGAAGCCATGTGCCAGAATTATCATATTCTGTCAGCTAAATAACTCCTGCCTTCTAGTTTCTTACTTAATTAACTCCCACACCCTAGAGTCTAAGAACACAAGCAAATGGGTATTGATACCACACATACTGATATCATAGAGAAAGAAAGAATCATCTCCATTCTGGAGAAAATTGAGTTCTATTCTGGCCATGCTGAGTTTGAGGTAGTACATCCAGAGAGAATGTAAAAAAGGATGAGGAACATGGAATTGAAGCTAGGGAGTGAAGATAGGGCCTGAGATGTCATATTAGGTGAACTGAAGCAAAAAAGGTGTTTAAATGTCCACATCTCCTAATACTCCATGTTCGGTCATAAATAAATTCATTTTCAATTGCTGAGACTCATTTCTCAGTGGTAAAGTAGGAATGATCATTTGTATTCCTCAGCAAATATTACTGGACCCCATCTTCAGATGCTGAAGATGCAATGATGAACAAGGCCCATCCTTGACTTCCAGAAGCTTTGATCTAGTCAGGGAAGCATTAGGGAAATGGGCAGTAACGAGCTGGTATCAGAGTTGTCACAGTTGGATAACTACTGAGGAGCAGCAAATTCAGTCTTAAAGGGGGTCAAATTCCTTCACTCTGATCATCCATATTCAGATTTCTGTATTCAGCACAGCTATCCCTCTTCTGGAAACCTTCACAGTTGCCACTCCACACCCCAGCTATCTACCTCTTACCCCTGTGCATACCTCTACTAGCTCTGCCATCTGTAGAGTCATTACTTTTTTTGTCTCTCTGTCTCCATTACACTATGAAATCCTTGAAGGCAAGATTTTTGTTTTCTATCTCTAGATGCTTAGAAAACTTCAAGTACCAAATAAATATTTTCTCCTTCTCTTTCTTTCCTGTTTCTTCAAGCAGAGGTAAGCGCTAAAGTTATAAAAGCAAGCAGAGCTGAAAGACAGAATAAAGAATCCAAAATGTAGAGGGCTCAGGACTGTTCTTTGGGGAAATCTCCATTTTAGAAAAAGAGAGTTCTATGTCATGGAAGAGAATTTCTCAAAAAGAGTGTGGCAAAGAATATGATCAAATGCTGCAGTAATGAGGATGCAGAAAGACTGTTGATTTGGCTGTTGTATTACATTTGTTATCTGAATTCATGTCAAAATACTATAGAATAATTGTCCCAGTGACTTCTTCAGCTTTTTATCAATGATACATCTTTGTTTTTCTATCTGTGAGCATTACAAAGACCTTAGGCAAGGTTGAGATTCTTCTGCCAATGACAACAAAACTCTTTTGAAGTCTGGCAGATGCCTTCAGTGAACATACAGTGAGTGGTGAACTCCCAGCAGCAAGGGAAGTCGGGTGATTCTCTTGTTAGCACGAGCCACGCATGGCCTGACTCTAAGCATTGTTAAGGAAACAGCTTCAGTTTCTTCTTTCACTTATTTCTAGCGGGCTGTTGAAGCAAAGGTTCAAAAACATGAGAACCTCGATGAATCATACATCCTGTCTTCCTCCTCACAGACTCCATTATGACTCAAGGATCTTCACCCCTCAGACAAAGTACTGTGCTGGAAAGAGGGCTGAACTCACAAAGGCCTGATTCTGAGTCCTGACTTTGCTACTGTCTAACCAAGAGCAAGTCATTTCTGAGGGTCTCGGTTTCCTCATCTGTAGAAGATACCTTCCTGTTAGCTTATAGGCTTCTTCAGAGTAAGCACCAAGTTTCACTTCTTTGTATCCTCATCCCTTAGATAGTATTTATATAAAGTAGACACTGCATAAGACGAATTTTAAAATGACTTTAGACTCCTAGTTTTAGTGTTCAATATCTGAAGTTCTCATATTTACCTAAAAATTTAAAATGCTTCGTGACCACAAAATAATAGCCAGATATATTTTTGAATGCTGTATCATCAGCAAACTATGAGCCAGCCCTCTTCCTGTTTTTATATAGTTTTACTAGCACACGGTCACACCCATTCATTTACATATATTCTATAACTGCTTTCAAGCTAGAAAAGCAGTATTGAATAGTTGTGATAGAGACTGTCTATCCTGCAAAACCTTAAATATTTACTATCTCTTCCTTTATGGAAAGGGTTTGCTGACCCCTGATATAGACTGTAGTTGACTGTGAATACCAAGAAAGCACGTTGAATAAGATCCAGGTGGGACTTTGAAGATAGTGCTGAACCCATGGGCATTCTTCCTTTCAGAGAATACGGAGCCTACCTTTCAGTAGGATGAGCTGAGTGGTCAGTAAACATAACTTTACTTGAGGATCGCATTTATTTAGAGGGTCTGCGTGCTCAAGGAAGCTGCCAGAATGCAACACTGAGAAGTAAAAATCAACCTTCAGATTTGAAAGCACTGGCAATTCAATAATGTCTGAAAAGTAGGCCAAACCACACACGCGGCAAAAGCTATTTTTGCCTGGCTAGTTCTTCTTTACATTCGAGAGCAAACTCTAGCCTCAGCAACTCTAGGAAGTACTACTAGAAGCACACCTGACATGTTTAAATGGTATATTTCATGACTGGCTCTCCTTATGACTAGGCGATTCTCAAGGGATCATCTTTCTATTCCCAGTATGCAACACATTTCTTGGTGTGGCACGTAATACAGGCTCAATAAATGCTTTTGAACCAAACTGAACTGAACATATGGGTTCAGGTTGGACAAAGACATCTACCTTGGCCTGAACTGTTGAATTAATACCAAATATCTTTCTTTCCAAACTTAGGGAATAAATACTAATTTTCCTAGATTCTTTTCACTCCCTCCCCCACTATCAAATCTGATTTCGAAAAGCAATAAAACCACACAAAGTTCAAATGTTTGCTAAGCACCTACTCTGTGCAAGGCAAACAGAGGCAACCATAATTCCTTTTGGCCTCATAATTCTTTTTTCTCCCACATTTCCTTGAGGTCAATTAAGATCTCCCTTTATGCTGAGGACATGCAAGCCTGCCATTATTGGCATGGCCAGGTGAATGTATAGGCTGACCTGTAATAAGAGAGAGAAGGCAATCGGGGTCCACATCACGCAGGCTTCACCAGAGGAATCAAAGTAAAGCAGCAGTTGCCTTAAGTTCGCTGGGTGAAACAAGCACCAATTAATGATGTGCTAAGTGGTTCAGACAAAAGCTTCTAATTAATGAATCATTAAAGCACACACTGGAACATTAAAAAATCATGCAGCATGCCCAGAAGCAATCTTCCAATTCTGTGGCTATGCTTAAATGCAGTGCTAATTTCTGAGGGCCTGCCATTTGTCATAGCACTGAGATGAATCACGAATGTGATTACTGCATCGCCCAATACACAAGCTCTCCCCTGGGGAAGTGAACCATCCTGAGAGCAACTCCTAATAAGCAGAAATTAAGTGTTACTCTCCCTTGCCACCAGGAGAGGAAAAAAAAAAATGCATGCCTGGAGAAGGGGTGGAGAGGATGGATAATTTGGCTGTCCATAAATTGTGAGAAGGGAAAGAGATAGGCATCTATTTTGAGCCTCTGTGGCCTGGGGAACCACACTCCCTGTGCTCAAAGCCAGGAGCCCTCTTACACAATAAATAATTCAAGAAACCCCAAGCAAGTGCCTGGCGAGGAAGCCTGCTTCCTGAAAGCTCCTCCTCTGCTAATCTTGGAAGAGCGGTGGATCACCCTGTAGTTCAGAATGCCTGCTTTCCACCTCAGGATTCTGACCAAGGTCCCCAGCCAGGGGCCATAAGGAGGAAACCAACACAATCCTGTCATTGTTTGTGTTATTTATAGCTTATTGTTTAAAAAAATTGGAAATGACTATGTCAAACTGAAGATCTCATACATGAATCTGGCAGGCACTTTTACTGGAGCAGATTTTTAAAACAAATTCAATAGATTGTACACTGTTTGAGGGAAATGACAAACCACAAACCCCTCCTTCTGATATTATGTCTTCCCCTGTGTTTGTCCAGCATCTTCTCCTAACATGCACCCAGCGTAATTTTTGATGAAAGGCCAGTTGGCTTTCAGTTTCCAAATAACCCCCAATTTTTCTGTGCAAAATCCAAGGAAGCAAAAGCACAAATATCTCCTGTTTTTTTAATCTCTGATTTTATTCTGAGCTCTGTAACACTAAGATGTTTATGGAAAAGATTAATGAGATATGGTCAATATATAGTATACAAAATACAACAATGTGTAAACTATAAAATGTCATCAAATGCTACTTTATGATTCTAGAGCAAGGCACCATGCTCCAAGTCAACCAAGGCTACATTTTTGAGTGGGTGTGGTGTTTCGTGTTTGTTTCTCAGACCTCAGCCCAGGGCCCCTCAAAAGTCTTATCCTTTAAGATGTCTTTAATCAGTAAAAGACATTAGTAAAGGTGATGAGAAAGATGGATGGAGTGGGAAAACTCAGTACTGACACGTGTATTTTAGTGTGAAGGGTGATTTCTTCAAACTTTTAAAATTATCCGAGGTCACTGGCACACAGTTGAATACCAAGGTGCTCTTACTTTATTTACTGTAGAATGGAAATGAGATCAAATTCCTTTGGGCCTTGCAAATGATTGTCCCCCCTGAAATGTCTCTATAAATCTGCCAAGTAGACAGCAGCTGTTCTTACCCCTTGCCCTGACTCTTCCACACACCACCTTAAAAAGAACCAGCAGGAAATATCCTCTTATACTTTTTATTTACTGGTTCTGCCAAATGCTTATTTGCCTCTAGGGGGCATTTCTAAAGGCTGCAAAGGAAAGTATTTCAGCTCTTATGGTTGTCAAACCAGATGGCTCAGGAATAGGAACAGAAAAGAAATAGTAACAGAAAGGGGAAAAGAAAATCACTTTGATCAAGTCAGCTTTTATTGCCGTGAGCAGAAATAAAGTCCAACTGGTTTCTGAATTGAACTGGGGAATGAAAAAGATTGACTTCTTAAAAAAATTTTTTTTTAATTTTTATCTAGCTAACTTTCCTGGATGGACAGTCTCTGACCTTTGACCTAGAACAAATGCCATAAAATTAAGTGTCATTAGAATGACACTGTCATAATCAAGGGTTAGTATTACAAAGATCACATTAATTCACTAAAGAGTGGAAAAGACAGCTTGATTGAGATAGTCACCACCCATTTTTTAAGGTCAAAATTTATTTGGAAAAGAAGAAAAGTATTGCAGTACTCAGAAATTATTGCATAGCAAAAGATATTCTTTTGAATGAGCTCTTCAAAACCCTTGTATCAATATTATGACTTACTGTTACACCAACTTTCTCATCTTCTAGGTTCCGTTGCCCAATGTATCTATTAGTCCCATTGCATCCCCAGTCACTTTTAATACCGTACTTTGTTCTCCTTTAATGTAGTTTATATTTCCATAGTGTCTTTCATCTCCCAGTATAATGCAAACATCAATTAACTAAGCTACCCAACATCCCCGTGTGGGTGGAAGAGTCCTGTTATCCTCATTTTGAAGCTGGGAAAAAAGGTTCAGTGAGGTGAGGTGACTTGCCCAACCAGCCAGTAGGAGAGGCAGAAATGGCCGCAGTTGCTGGTGCCTGGTTATCTGCTTTAACTAGCAGACACGATAATTTATGCCCTCTAATTTCCTCATAGCCATTCATATGTGGAGTGAGGACATCAATACCGAGGTCCATTAGAGAAACCAGTCAAATTTTTACAAACATCCCCTTTTGCTTCCAAAACAGAAAAACCATATTGATTTCCACTGAAAAACTTCAAGAGCCCCTTCCAAATATATGTCTTAACTCTTATGTCTCAATGAATGGGCAGCTTGGCACATAAAAGTGGTTTGGTTAGGACAAAACTGACTTTACTCAAACCTGTTAACAGGTCGAAAAGAAATGAATTAAAATTTTTTTTTTACTTTATATTATAGTTGATGAACAATGCTGTGTTAGTTTCAGGTGTACAGCAAAGTGATTCAGTTATTGGGAGTTTGGGATTGACATGCACATACTGCTATATTTAAAATAGATAGCCAACAAGGACCTACTGTATAGAAAAGAAATGAATTTTTACAAAGAAAGATCCAATGAAATTGAAAGTAATCTTTGCTAATAATAATAAAAACTGCCATTCAGTGAGCTCCTGAGCTTCTACTGTGAGCTGATGCCCATGTGCATTTTCTCATTTATTGCTGACAGCTCAGTGGGGGAGGACTGTTCTTATTCCCACTTGAGAGATGAGAAAATTAAAGCACGCAGAGAGGTGAAAGTAAATCATCCCAGGTCAGATAGCTAGTACGCGAGGGAGTCCAGCCTCAAACTCAGGCATTCTGTCTCCAGAGTCCGTGCTTTTAACTGTTTTTGCTGTAATTATTCCATTGCCTGGGTGTGATGCCACGTACTTTTTCCTCCACATTAGAAATTGCATGCTCTCTCTGACCATACAGTAAATGTTAGTGAGCATTGTGCTTGCATTTTATATCACCCAGGAGCTTTCAGGAACCTAAGAGTAAGGTGTACCCTTTCTTCTCAATAAAGTTTATGCCCACTTGCAGACAAGAAACTAATTTATCTTTTTAAATTTCTACTCCCATATTGTAATGTTGAGGGTAGTGACTAGGTCTTCTTCCTTTTTTTTCCCCTCAAGCTCCCAAGAAAGCCTCATGCAGTATTAGCCTCACAGTAGGCACTTTTTTCAGTTTGATTGGGTTTGATGGTTTCTTTCTCATTTTCTCTTAATGCCCCTTGAAATTCTGAGGATTTAAAAAAAAAAAATTCTCCTTTGTGGTGACATTGGCAAATAAGAGGATCCATGTCTAATCTCTCCAAGTTAGAATTTTTGTGCCCCCGGGACCACTCAGGCATCTGCCTGAACCGCTATGGTGGGTACAGAAGCCAGTAACGCAGGCAAGGTCATCCTAGCTAAGGGTGAGTAACTGAGACCACTAGGATTCATGTACTCTGATTCATAGCTACCTCATTCTTTTCTACTTGTTTATTCTAATAGCCAAAATAATCACCACTTCTGTTGAGTGTTTATACTGAGTTTGGCACTATGCTCAGTGCTTTACATTGCATTATCTCATTTACTCCTCCTCCAAAGCCTATAACATGGGGCTATTATTCTCATTTAAGTATGAGAAAACTGAGCCACAGAGGCAATATATCACTTTCCAAAGATGGCAACTCTAAGTGTTGGTACAGGCATTTGACCCAGGCAGTCAGACTCCAGAGCCCAAAAGTAGAATCTGTATGTTATTGCCTTTCTATCTTTGGATTCCTGGAAAATACCCTACTGTTTAAGACATTCATATACCAAGATAATTTTTATCATATCTTAGAATAATTGAAGATATTATAGGCATTTTACAACTAGTAGCTAAAGCAGGCACTAAAAAATGGCTTTTAAAAAAGAACCAGGTTTTCTTTTGCAGCAGAGTGTCGTTGGGCTGCTTTGTGTTTGCAGCTATAGAATGAAAGTGGCCATACGGAAATCCCCATAGTGCCTGGGAGGAAGGGGAGAGGAATTAGGTCATCCTAGCTGGCATCTCAAGAAGGATCACAGGCACGACGAAGCTGATCTCTTATATTTTCAAAATTCTTTCTAGTCTCTTTGTAGGTAGAACTCACTCCCTAAAAGACAAGAAAGAAACTGGGAGGGGAGCTGATTGAAATCTATATATCTAAGATTTGTGGGTTCAGCTGATTAGCAACTAAAGAGATGGCCTTTAAGGCCCCAGGGGAGGTTTGAGTTTACCCTTGGTTATCTTTTCCTCCTGAATAGTAGTATGAACTCCTGGGGAGCAGAAGAAAGCTGCCCTGCAAGACAAAGTCACAGGAGTTGCTTCTTTTCTTTCTCAGATGGAAGAAAAAGAACTCTAGGAATCCTTTATAGTTAACTATTAAAATTGGTTTTTCCTTTTTGCGTTTTTGAACTTCTTTAGCCTCAATCTCTAAGAGCAATCAAGCAATAAAACTTCACCCTAGGTAAGCAGGAAACACCAAAGTAGCTCATCTTCTTCTTTCCTCTTCTAAAGCCAGCATCCAGAACAATGGCTTAAAAGAAAACTAGCTTGCATTCTTTTGCAAAAAAAGGATCTCAGGGCTGGGTTATGTTTTCAGCTTTGGTGCTGACCCCAAAATGTTAGGATTTCTTCAGGGTCTATGAAAGAGGGTTCAGAGTAAAGGGAGGTGAGAGATGTGTGACCATCTTTATACCCTATCCAAAGACCCTGCTTGCCGCTAGACCCCTGTAGTTTAAGGTGGAATTACCTGGGGCAAAAAAAGGAGATCAAGGGATAGGAGAAATAGATGTGGGCAAAGGCAGGACCAAAAGAAAATAGAAATATGGAGAGGTACTAGAGGAAAAAAAAAAAAAAGGAACCATAGAAATCACTTCAGAAGAGTAACACATATGGAAAAGGCAGAAGGAAGAGAAAAGTGAAGTTAAGACATCTTGGATAACAGTTCACTTGTGTCAACCATTTATTCAACCAGTTTGCCAAAAAGACCAATGTCCAGGAAATATGCTAAACATTAGGGGTTCAAAGATGAGTGGAACAGGGGACACAAAGTTTTTAGGGCCTTAGACCGCTGTGGCCCCCTTTGCCTGGCAAAGTAATAAAGCTGTTCTTCTCTACTTCACCCCAAACCCTGTCTCTGAGATTTCATTTGGTGTCGGGGTACAGAGGCCGGATTTGGCTTCACAATCTGTTGGTTTGATACTTTGATACATTGTAATATGATTACCATCATAGTGTTAGCTAACAGCTCTATCACATCACATAATTATCATCCTCTTTTTGTGGTGAGGACACTTAAGATCTAGTCTCTCAGCAACTTTGAAGTTTCTAATACAGTATTGTTGATTATAATCACTGTGCTGTGCACTCGATCTTCAGAACTTATTTATCTACCAGTTGCCAGATTGTAACTTTAAACAACAGCTCCCTAATTCTCCACCCCTCCAGGCCTCTGGTAACCACCACTACACCCTTAAAAAAAAAAAAAATGAGTGGAACATATAGCCTTAACCCTAAAGAATCCAGTTTAGGTAGGAAGATTAACATGTAGATAAATAATGTAATGCATACATTAATATTATTCTTAGTTGCACTCTATTTCTTTTTGTCCTTCAAATGTGGCAACCTTGATCCCACAAAAGGTCTTTTGTGCTTATCGGTCCTTCTGTTTGAAGTGTTCTCCACAATTAACTTTACGTAGCTGGCTACTTCCTACTATCCAAGTCTCATCTCCAACCCACCTCACTGAAGCAGCACCCCCAATCCCACTCTACAGTCACCCATTTTATCTTATCCGAAAGTCCATGTTCAACATCAGAAATTATCTTAATTTTTTATTTTCCCACAGGTTCAAAATCTATCATCCTGTACTAGGACGTAAGCTCCTTGAGGAAGGAAACTCAATGGTAAGTCATTGATGAACTCATAAATATTTTTTGACTATTTGACTCACAGACTGACATATTATAAAAGATAAGCATATTATCAAAGAGATAAGCATAGGATTCTGTGGTGCCAGAAGATGCAAAAAACTCCATTATGAGAACATTAAGGAAGGCTTCTCAGACGGGGTGATTTTGTTGTCGTTGTTGAATATGTAAGCTTGAATAGGTGTGCAATAAGTGGGCAAGGGTAGCAGAGCGTTCCAAGCCAAGAGCGCATGTGATGAGTCATAAAAGAGCCCTACTCCTTCTGGGAACTGCCTTTCACTTAGTGTGTCTAGAGTACATACAGATGATGCTGGAAGAATGTGAAAGCCATGATGGAGCACAATCGTCCCTCAGTGTCCATGGGGGAATTAGTTCCAGAACCACTGCGGATACCAAAATGCACAGATGGTCAAGTCTTCTATAAAAATGGCCTTGTACAGTTGGCCCTCGGTATCCGCAGGTTCTGCACAAATTCCATTAGCGGTTGGTTGAATCCACGAATGCCTATTAACAGGATTTAACTGTAGTTAAAAGTCCAAGCTTTGAAGCTAGACTTTCTGTAAGGACAGGAATACCTCATTTTATTGTGTTTCACTTTATTATGCTATGCAAATATTGCTTTTTTTACAAATTGATGATTTGTGGCAACCCTGCGTTGAGCAAGTCTATTGGCACCATTTTCCCAGCAGCATTATTTTTTAAGGTATGTGCATTGTTTTTGGAGACAACATGCTATTGCACACTTAATAGCCTACAGGATAGTGTAAACATAACTTTTATATGCACTGGGTAACCAAAAGATTTGTGTGCCTCATTTTATTGTGTGATACTCACTTTATTGCGGTCGTCCGGATCTGAACCTGCAGTATCTCTAAGGGATGCCTGTAAATCCTGGTTTTTCTACTTGTAATTAGGGGATGTTAGGCAAGTTATCAGTCTTCTCTGTTCTTCAGTTGCCTTATCTGTAAAATGGGAATTTATTTGATTTATGTCATGCCTACCTCAAGGGATTCCTGGGAGGATTAAGTCAGTTAATATATGTAAAATACTTAGAAGAGGGTAAGTGCTTAAAAATGTTATTACTGGCATGGGGTGATGAGAAAAAGTAATTATGACTATTGACAGTCTTATTTTATTCTAAACACTTTATGCAGGTTAACCAATTTAATCTATATACACTTATAAAGAAGATACTATTATCACCATCTTACACATAAGGAAACTTGGTAGACACAGAGGTTCAGTAATTTGTCCAAAGTCACACAGCAGTTAATAGCAGGGCTGAGGTCTAAATCTAGGGGGTCAGGTTTTTGAATCTTGCCTTTCACTATTATACTATGCCACCTCTTTGGAAGCTTAGTTCGTAGGGATCCTGTGAGGAAAAATGAAATAAAGTATATAAGTGGATCATCATAGGGCCTGGCCTATATTAAGCACTCAATGTGATATGTATTTTTTAAAAATGCCTACAGGACAATAGAGCTATAATTGGAATAAGTCAATATTCAGAAAATATAGTTATCTGTGGATTTATTGGGAGACTCAACAGAACCTGGAGAAGACAATTAGGGAGCATCTCAGCAATAACTGACTGGTTGAATTACTGCTGAACAGGCGGTTGAAAGGTCGAATAGCCATAATCACTTGCTTTACCTTGATTTCTGGTGGGAGTACCAAAGCCTTCTTGTGTATCAATCTTTGCCCAGCTGTACTTCTTCACTAATTAATTTTTAAAAGATCTAAGTCAATTAATTATAAAGTAATGGGTTGTCACTTCCAGCTGCCAAATTATCTACATTGCAGCTATATCTAATTAGCTTATTCTAACTGTTTCTTGGAAACATTTTATGTTAATTTATGTACATAAGTTCTGTGAATAACAAGTTGTACATTATTCTGTAATAAATTGCGAAACTAGTCCTTTTGTGGACATTCAGAATAAAATAAAATAATATAAAATAGTATAAAAACACCAGAATGACAAAGGGAAAGCACCTTTAACATACCTAATTAAAGTGAATAAGTAATTAAGCAAGCAAATTAAACAAGAATTTCATAATGGAACATAATAAATGCCTCTAAAATGCTAAATGCTTTAAAATGTGTAAAGCTAGCCAAAAAACCTGGTGATTTGGTGTTGTCAACAGACTCTTGACGTTGAACAGGATGGAACAAAGGCAGGATTAAAGGTGTAGTTTCATTTATTACACATAGAGTGGGGCAGCTGTAACATAAATGTGAAGAGATATATTTTCTTTTACAAAGAACCTCTAGATTCCCGTTGTCTGTTCTTCCTGTTTTTCCTTCTGTCTTAGAAGAAAAGGTGTCCCTCTTATCCAAGGCTGAAACCTCCACCAAAGCTCTAAGTCTCATTCCCTCCCACCTCTCCTGAGACTCTGCTGCATAAACAACTCCCTGTTTTCCTTTGCATTATCAATTGCTGCCTCTCTTTGCCCCTTCTCAGCCCACAAACAGGCGTATATCCTTCTGCTACTGAAAGCAGCTTCCCAAGGCCAAGCACTGCACTACCACTGTAAACTATGTCCCTCGCCTTATTTCACTCCCAGGGGAGTCTCAGCTCTTGTGTTTACTTCTGTATCTGTGTAAAGCCTTTCTAGGAAGCTAAGCTGCTATGCTCTGCACAGATTTAGCACTTTGCTCACAATCCACATAAAGCCCTTTGCATAGTAAGCACCCAACAAGATTTAGCTTCTGTGTTGTTGTCACTATCATTTTGAGCAATGGCATATCATACTTGCTTCAGAGAGCAGGTTCCAAAATCAGACATTGCAGCTCAAATCCTGGTTCCACTTCCTTGTAACTGTGTGGCCTAAGGCAGACTACTTAATTTTTGAAACTTTGACTTCTTAAATATAAAATGTAGATAGTAGTTGTAACCACCCCATAGAGTTTATGGTAGAAACAGATTAAATGAGGTGAAGCATTAAGTGCTTAGCTGTAGGTCCAGAGCATCCTAAATCCTCACATATACCTTTTTAAAACACCCAGTGTAATACTGTAAGTGTATTTTTTTATTCATCCCTCTCTCTTCTGATAAGTACTATGAATTTCCTTTGGGGAATAACTTTCCTCAATGATCAGTCCAAGAGCATTGGTCTCTATCCCTGACTTCAGAGGTGAAACATGTAGCTCAGGTCTGATGAATCCAAACACTGAATTCCCTTCCTGGGAATGTTACCCAGGCCTGATTAACCAATACTGAATTCACCTTCTGGGCAAATATCTTAGGCTTGGCCAATCAGACCAATTAATCCTCTTTCTGGTCATATGACCCAGGTCTGACCCATCAGAGCACTGAATTCCCTTCCTAGGTCATGTGACCCAACTTCACCAGTCCACATAATCCTACTACTTTGGTCTCCTTGTTCAGTTTACAAAAGACACTTGGTGGAGATGTTTCCATCAGAAGGAACTCTCAGATTTTTGTAGAAATTATTAATAAGAGATATTATCTCTTTCCCACCCAAGAGGAAATGATATGGAGAGCTTCTGGAACCATCTTGCCATCATATCAGTTTGGGAAGGAAGTCAACCCACAGAGGGGAGCAGAGCTAATCCAACAGACCTGACATTGTTTGGGCCCCTAAATCCAGCCATGACTGATGCCAGCCCTGCCCATGTGCTTTTCATTCATTTATCAAAACAGTTATTTCTGATGTAGGCTACTTTGCACTCTTCTGCTACTTGCAACAGAAACCAATATAAATGCTTAGCATGTTTTAGCATAGCCAGTTGTTGAAGGTAAGGACTCCTTTTGCATATTATTCTGGAGCCTTAGAACAATTCAGTCGATGTTCAGTAAATAGCTGTTGCACAGACGTGAAAATACTTTGATGGTGGTGATAGAGGGGTACATTCTGCACCCAGACCTCATTATTTAGTTCACCCTTTAGGCAAAGCATGGATTACATGACTGCACAGATTATATATTTCAGGGCCAGCCTGAAATGGTAGTGGTCACAAAAGTCGTGAGAAAAAATATTCCTTCATAAATCCATAATTTACCTGGGGCCTAGAAAATTGTTTGCATTTGAAATGCTATCTCTTCCAGCTGCTATAGAAGGAAACAAATAGTTGGTTTAGCGAAGTACTTAATTGAGCAGACTAGATGAATATGTCAATAAGAATTTCCAAACCAGATAGAGTCCTCCCTTGGTATCCATGGAGAATTGGTTCGAAGACCCTGTCCCCTCCCAACACCCTTGGAAACCAAAATCCATGGAGGCTCAAGTCTCTTACATAAAATTGCAGAGTATTTGCATATACCCTATGCACATCCTATCACATATTTACAATCATCTCTAGATTACTTACAATACCCAATACAACGTAAATGCTATGTAAATAGTTGCTGGCATGCAGCAAATTCATGTTTTGTTTTTTGAAACTTTCTGAGATTTTTTTTTTTCTGAATATTGTCAGAACCCACGGATATGAAGGGCCAACTGTAATACCGACCCTAACAATGGAGAATTGCACGTTTCTGATTTTTAAATGACTTATTGTGTGACTTTTTAAAACTATCTTTCAGGACTGATTATTTTCTCCAAAAGCAACATTTTCCCGAGTTTATAATGGGTAAAGGGAATAAAAAAAAATTCCCTTTCATCCAAGCTTTCAAATTTCATACTTCTGGAAATTATCTAGCTTAACGATGCCTAAAAATAATTTAACAATTCAATAGTTTTGCAAAAATATTTCTATTCCCTCTGCTGGACATAAGGATGAGGAAGGAAGGAGTCAGGCACATGGATAAGTCAAAAGAACACAGAATTCAAATAGAAGATATATTTAGTTGAGAAACATGGGCAGCAAGGGAGAGGTGAAAAAAAGAGACATTAAATAATTTATGCAAATTGTTTATGTGAATTGAAGGCACTCTAATTGAATGTAAAAAAAAAATGTTACTTTGATACAGATGGCAACAGAAATACACTGAGAAAAAAAATTCTGTGCACAACATCAAAAGCCCCAGGCATAGTCCCTTCCTTCTGTTGCTTTGCAGCATGGAAACACAGCAAAGAAAACTGGAACCAGTCAGAAAATCCTGGTAACCAGTATAACTGCCTTGGAAGGGCCCTTCCCATCTTTGGCACACTTTACAGGCCTAAAAGGGTTTTCATTTGTGAAAGGGCTGCTGTCAAACAATAAGCCCCACTCCTCAAGGGTGAGGAAGGTTGTTGTCTTTTCAAAGTGGCATCTGCAGCTGCTGGTCCTTCAGGTCTTTGCTAGACAGTGCCCCTCCTTTTTCTTGTAAAAGCTGGCCCCATTTTAATTATTTTTGTAAATGTTGCCCTCCATTAGCTCCATCAGTGCTGGGATGTAAATGAAAAAAATCTCCAATTTGAGGATTCATTAAGCAGCTGTTGTTATTTATGTGGTGCAATAGATGCCTGAAATTGGCTGGTTTGCTGCACTGGGATAAGAAACTATAATATCCTAGCCAGACTGGTTTGTATTTGTTTCGCTCTGAGGTCATGACACTAGGGAGCACAGACATCCAGCTTGAAAATACGTCAGTATTTGTTTCTCTTCTTAGAAGGGTGTTCATTCATTCAACTAATATTATTGACCATCTACTTTCCCCACCCCCTTATTGAAGGGCAAGAGAATTCTGCAGCCAAAAACATCATCAAAAAATCTTTACCGTTCTACCCTTGCTTAATCTCTCCAAGTCAAGAAAGTGTTGAGAAGTAGTCTCTCTGGTCAGTTTTTTAATGGATACCTCTAAGATTTCGTTAAAAAGAAATAAAGCTCCTTTCTGATTTTTAAATATGTAAAAAGAGTCTTCATATTGTATTTGACCTCTAAATGTCAGCTTTCTAAAATAATACAAGTTAGATTCATTTATGAAGAAAAAAAAAATGGCATTAGGGAGCTCCCCGGGGAAGATTGAACACCACTCAGGGCAAAACATTTTCTCCAAACATCAAGTGGTCACCCCCACAAAAGTTGCTGAAATGAGGACTCAACCAGAGAGTTAGAATTATCTCCAGCTGGAGAGAAATTGGCACGAACTACAAGCTGAAAAAAGAATCCTTCTACAGTTTCTGTCCCGAAAGGTCATTCCTGGCCACATTTTGTCTCTGAAGATAGAGAACTGAAATATTATTTGTTCTCGTGAATTATTTTTTGTTCCTTTATGAAATTCAATAGAATAAAAATAACCACGGCCCATTATCCCTTGCCTGTTGGCTCTACCTGGGCTGAGGTGATGGGAAAGGACAGGAAATGCTGTTACAGATGTTTAATAGAAGAAAGCCCTTTTTGGAATGTGTTTGCATGACTCATAAAGAACAGTTATTCTTAGCTTTCCTGTCACAAGAGATAAAGCTCTTTGTCCTATAATACAGACTTCTATTTAAAAGGAAAGCCCAAGGTCCATTCAAAGCTAGAGCCGAATAATAAGCTCTCTTTACAGTACCTGCCCCAAACCCCTAGAGTTATATTATATCACTCTTTGCAAGCCTAGAATATGATGCAAAATTTTATTCTGTTTGGCTTTTTCATTTGTCAGGGTTGTGTTACCTGGAATGCTAAGAACTACTTAATGTAGTAGCAATGACATTAATTCAGTTATAGGCATCATTAATTTAGCAGCACAATTTAATACAATTAAATATGCTATGCTGTATAGAAAATTCATCACCTTTTGGGGTCACCTCTGAAGTTTCAGATCTCATAATCAAACTTTAATCTAATATTGATTATATTTTAGATAAGCCTGTCGATTCCCAGAACCTATAAACCAATAATATTTTGAAGCAATTTACTAAAGGATACCACTCTTTGATGGATTATATAGCACAAAGTCAGTAGAGACTGAAAGGACTTTCTTGGAATTAAAACATATCTTCTCTCTAACTTGCTTCTGAACTGGTTTCTTACACATTCATAGATTTCTTTCCTTTAGGATATATTCAGCTCACCCATCACCTTTTCCCCTTGATCATTCTATCCTGTTTTTTATTCTTTCAACATTTGTCAGACATTTTTAACACTTCTTTGTATCAAACTCTATGTTGGTCTTTATGGATAAAGTGATAGAGGTCCTCAAGGAGCTCTTAGTCTGGAAGGGAAGACAAATAAGGAACATGTTATAAGACATAATGATAAGAGCTATGAGGACGGGAAGCTCTCAGGGCTGTGTGAGACTAGAGAATAGGTGCCCATAGCTCTCTTGTGCCAGAATATGGCTTTGGTAAAGGGTTACCATTTCAGTTCATAGAGAAGTAGGTTACCATAGATATCTATCAATTATTCCCAGGGTTAGTGGAATAATTATATGTGCTCCTTCTTCTGACTGGAAAACTTCCTTTACTGAATCTTCCTCATCTCTTAGGTCTCACTTTGTCAACTCTCTCAGGAAGCCTTCCCTGACCTAAGTCTGGTTTGGGGACAGTTTCCTAATGTGCTACAATGTCACCTTGAATTTATCCCTGTAGTATGTCTCATGGAATTGAAACTGATTGAAAATGACTTAGATGTCCCCATAGTTTTATTTTGTATTACTGACCTCTGGTGTCCCTATTCTCATTGATGATGGTCAGAGGAGAGGAAATTTGTCAACTGAATAAAATTCAACCTCTTT